>NC_089223.1:99195928-99498458 GCF_963924675.1 Phocoena phocoena | reverse complement strand
TTACATGCCTTACATGTCAGTCATTGTGCATTGTGTTGTACTCCTGCTTATAAAAGGACATTCTGGAGCAGTATAATCAAATATCACACTAACTAAGTAGCAAAACTCACACTAAGTAAGTAGAAAAAACTCAGATTTGAACCAGCATTCTGTCTACACAGATTGTTACGTACAGAAATAGATGAGAGAGAAAGGGAGAGAGAGAGAGAGATTTGGCTTAACAAGCAGAAATTTATTTTGACCCAGTAGTGGAGGCTGGAAGCCCAAGATCAAGGTGTAGGCAGAGTTGATTTCCTCTGGGGTCTATGAGAGAAGACCTGTTCCAGGCCTCTCTCCTTGGCTTATAAACAAATATCTTCCCCCTGCTTGGTCCTCATATGGCCATCCTCTGCTGTCTCTGTCTCTTCTTATTCAAAGGCATTTCTAGTGTCTCTTCCTCTTCTTATAAGGACTCTGATCATATTGGATTAGAGCCCCATCCTAATGGGCTCATTTTACTTTATCACCTTTTTAAAGACCTTATCTCCAAATACAGTTATACTCTGAGGTACTAGGGGTTGAAACTTCAACATATAAATTTTGAGGGGACACAATCCAGCCCATACAACTTGTCATTTCATTTAAGATAAAGAACAAAGTTCATTCCATGATAAACAAGCCTAGCCCTTATTCTTTTCTTTGGTCACTTTTCATATGAGAACCTCCTTTCTACCTACATTATAGTCACATTTACCATCTCTCTGCTGCTCCTAGACATTATGTTCTCTCCTGCTTTAGAGCTTTTGCATTTGCTAAAAGTCTCTCTTCTACATTTGTCTAATAATTTTGCTACATAAAAGAAAATCACTGGCAGGAATCCTCAACATTAAACTTTGAGAGGATTTGGATTTTGTCATCTCTTTCTTCTTCCCCTACCTACCAGCCTCTGGGAACCACCAATTTACTCTCTGTTTTTAGAAGTACATTGTGATCCAGCAATTCAATTTCTGGGTATATATCCAAAGGAATGAAAAGAGGATATGGAAGAGATATCTGCACTCCTGTTAATAATAATAATAACTTCATTGTTATTCACAATAGTTAAGATATGGAAACAATCTAAGTATCCATCAAGGGATGAATGGATAAAAATTTGGATTATAATTCAGCCATGAGAAAGGAGGAAATCCTGCCACATGTAACAATATGGATAGACCTTGAAGATATTACGCTAAGTGAGGTAAGTCAGAGAATGATGAGTACTGTATGATATCACTTATATGTGGAATCTGAAAAAGCTGAACCTGCAGATATATTTATAACCACTCATGGAAGAGAGTTGCAATGACTTACATATTAGAGTTGATGGGTTCCAGAGTTTGGGAAACAAAAATTGTGACATAAGGAATGACATAGTTGAAGAATGTCAAAGTAGAGAACACTCCCTTATGTCGATTAATTATAAATGATGGAAAGCATCTCCAAACCAACATCATTTAAAATAAGTTTTTAGCTGTCTATAAAATTCAAGGGTGGACCTGGCTTCCCCCTTTGTTACATCTAAGAGCTTAAAGGAAGTTGAATCATTGACATCATATTTTTCTCTCTTCAAGGTCTGATTTTCTTTAAGATAATTGTTTGGTATAATTACATAATTCTGTCTCATAGCTCCACCATATGAGATCTCTAGCAGTTCTAGGCTCATGTCTTCATAGCACTGAATCTAGTAAGCAAGGTTTCTTGTGTGGTGGGAATAACTATGTTTTAGTCTTTTAGCAAGTTTGATGTTTGTAATGCAGTTCTGTTGTCTATAACCACTATACTGTGCATTAGATCTCTAGGACTTATTTATCTACTAGTTGCAAGTTTGTACCCTTATCCTTCCTCTTCCCCAATTATTCAACCATATATTTTAAAAAGAAGAAAAAAGAGAAGGAGGAAAGGAAAAATTAAGGAAGGAAGGAAGGAAGAAAGGAAGGAAGGAAAGAAGGAAGGAAAGGAGGAAGGAAGGAAGGAAGAAAGGAAGGAAGGAAGGAAAGGAAGAAAAAATAGAGGGAAGGAAGGAAGAATGAAAGATGCCCTCAATTTGACACTCATTGCCCAAAACTAGATACCAAAACCATTCTTGTGACCCATGTGATGACATAGCCATAGAGATGTGCAAATGGAATCCATTGCCTAAAGTTACAGTCACTCATGCAACAGCAAAAATATGAACCACCCAACCCACATAGGCTGCAACTGAGGGAAAGAAGAATTACCAATGAAAATTGGAGAGGCTGGTATCAGAAGAAAAGGAAAGAGAAGCTGGACAGTAAAACCTAACAAATGTTTACCTCATCCTTCATCTTCAGACATCAAAATATAAAGTGTTTAGTAAAATAGGGAAACAAAAGTTATATTTGGTAGCTTGGTATCTATACTGGGGTCTTTGACTCTTTGGGACAGTCACAGTTTCTTGAACTTTTTAATTCAATATTGATTAGAAAGTAAATGCATACTGAGTGAAGTAGAATTCCTATCAAATTCTCAACTCAGAACCTCTGAGTAAAGTACTAGAAGCATGGTGATTACATGATTAAACTCCTTAGTGCACAGGAGGTGCTTACTAGATATGAATTTTCCCTTCTGTTCCTCCTCTTCCTTCTCTCTACTTTCTCATTTTTTTACTTTCCTTTAATCTATGATCCTAGTGCTGTCTTTAGGATGTCACAATGAATGAATTGCTTTCTATACGTCATTCAGCCTTACAGATATCCTCTTCTCCAATATAAATGTCTGAAACGTCTTCAAGTGCTGTTTCCATAGCTAGTTTCTAAAACTCTTAAAAGCATGATTGTCCACTTCTGGATGCCTACTGATTCATCAATAATGTAAGAGGACACAGTGTTATAGATGATATTTAATTATAAATACTATTCAATATTTTTTGTATCCATTCCTGAACTTATGTCTTCAGATCATCTTAACTCCTGAACTTATAAGTCTTCAGATCATCCTAACTTCAGAACATTTCTAACTCCTTAAGAGATAGAAATTTGTCCTTTCTCTTTATTTTATTTGTCTCTTTTATTTTATAACAACTGTATTGAATTTCAATTAATACACAAAGAACTGCACATATTTAGCATGTACAATTTGATACGTTTGGGCATATGTATACACCAGTGATACCATCACCACAATAAAGGTAATAGTCATATCCAACAACTTTCAGTTTGGCCATTTGTCCCTTTGTTGTTGTTATTGTTTTGTTTCTGTGATAAGAACACTTGAGAGACTTAACAATTTGAAGTGTACCAGCTATAGCTCAGCTGGTAGAGTGGAAAACTTGACCCTTCTCTTTTAAAATCTGTTTAAGATTTCCCTAATGTTCTTTATATCACAACCTTGTATAATTTCCTTGAAAATGACTCACTATTTGTGAAGAAAGCCTATGAAATCAGAAGGACAGAATGGTACAATGAGGAGAGAATAAGATTTGAGACTGGAAGCCCTGTATTCAGTTAGTTCCTTAATTCACAAGGAGAAGTACCTTTGGTAAATCATTTAGTCATCCTGAGCTTCTGTTTCACTATCTGTAGTGATTGTGATAACAATATTGAATGCGTTACAATATAGTTTGTTGTAGATATCAGTATTATTAAATTACCAAAATATAATTAAATTTATTTTATGATCATTCTTAAAATCGTGGAGGTCATGGACCTTAACATCACTAAGCTGGTGTATGGAGAAGTTTCTTACCTTCTGTAAACCAGCTTTTTAGAATGGAGCCTAAAACCTATATATGAATCATATGTGACTGTTTCTCAAATATGAAGTTCCCTTGAGAATAAAAATAGGGAGAAATAATTTTGCTGTTTGTTAGGCACCTGTAGCATTCAGAACTGTAATGTATCAAATACGTTCAAGTGGATCAATATCTCCTCAGCGTGACCCGAGTATAAATAAAAATTTATGATCCAAATATAGCATGCAGTGACCAAAGTGAATGAATAAGAGAAAGTGGTATTACAGAAATAAACATTTCTATATCAGGATGGCTGGCTATTAATTTTTATAAAAGCATGGAAAAAAGCAGAGCCAGAGACACTTTTGCACGCAAAGGACAATTTGTTCTTCCCTAAAAATTCAATATGGCAACAAACTCTGTGAAATTACAATAAATTTTGTTCATAGTAGATAACGGTACAAAAATCATAAGTAAATATTTTCAAGAAAGTGTATTCATAGTTACATATTATCTTAAAACAGAAAAGGCTAAAGAAAATCAGTTAACAGAGTCTCCACATTATATAAATGTGAGGTGAAGTTAACTTGGCCAGGGTCAGAAATCTGGTTAGCAACAGAGCTTACATTATCAGCTATATGTAGGTCATTACTAAATTTATATTTCATATCCATGTCTCTCTCTCTTCTAATTACAAACGACATCAACTATACTGTTGGGTTTACCAGATTTAGCAAATAAAAATCCAGGATACCCAGTTAAATGAAATTTCAGATTAAAAAACAAACAAATAAGTAAGTGGTTTAAATTTTTCCAATATTTTGTGCATATTTATATTAAAATTATTTATTGTTTATTTAAAATTCAAATTTACCTAGGTGACTTGTATTTTATCTGACAATCTTACACACTAGGAATTCCCATTTGGATGAAACGTGGGCACTCCTAGCTCAACATATTCAAAACCAAACTTGTTATCTTCATCTTCAAACTCAGCCTCTCTCCATGTCTCTGTTCTCAGTGAATGACCTCACACCATCTGGTTTCCCAAGCCAGAATGCTGGTATCATTTTGATTTTCATCTTTCTCATTGCCTTCCTTTCTACTCATAATCAGTCAGGTCTTAAACATCTTCTAAATAACCTCATCTCTCAGTCCTCACTGTTGTTGCTTAGTTCAGCTCATACTTACTTGCTTTAGTTACTTTAGTGCCTGCCTAATTGGTTTATCTGCCCCTTTTTCACCTCCTTAATCTACATGACTGTGTAACTAGAAAAAGGAAGATAAAATTACATACCTGATGATTTTTTACCTTGCTTGTAGCCTTCAATGAACACTCATTAATGACAAAGGAGGAACTAAAACATTCCCATTCAGAATGATTCATAGTCTAACCACTGATTGTTTCAGTGGTCCCAAGTTTCTCAAAACCCCCTTGCCCTCTACAGTCTAGATCAGGGGTTTTCAACCCTTGAATAATACTGCCCACTGACTGCTTTGTAAATAAAGTTGTATTAGGGCTTAGCCATGCCAATTTGTCTGAATATTGTCTATGCCTGTCTCCTTGCTATGACTCTGGTAGTTGTAACAGAGATTGATAGTTCACAAAACCTAAAATATTTACTATCTGGCCCTTAATAAAAAATGTTTGACAGCTCCTGCTCTACATAAAACAAACTATTTGTAATGTTTTTGAACTTATTATGCTCTATCTCATCACTAGGATAAAATTAACAATCTCTATGTAAAATATTATTTCTTTCAACAAAAGCCACTATAATTCTCCTCAAAAACCCCACTTCTCCTTTATATTTATAAAAACAAACAAACAAACAAAAAATACCTCTACCACCAGAAAAGCTCCTGGTCTACCAGAACTGATATGAAGCCTCCAACTTTGGGTTTCATTGGACATTTCCTCTCTACAACTTTGCTCCACTTATCATACTTGATATTTACAAAATTTTCTCTTTTGAGACCATAAAATTTGTGCCTCATTCCCTATTCTAGTCTCAGCAGTTAGGAAAAACATAGCATGAACTTGGTGCTCAGTTTTTTTAAGGTTAATTTTAATCAATGAACTAGCAGTAAAACAATAATAGTAATGGGCTTTAACACCTCCTTTTCACCAATGGACAGATCATCCAAAATGAAAAATAAATAAATAAGGAAACACAAGCTTTAAATGAAACATTAAATAAGATGGACTTAATTGATATTTATAGGACATTCCATCCAAAAACAACAGAATACACTTTCTTCTCAAGTGTTCATGGAATATTCTCCAGGATAAATCATGTCTTCAGTCACAAATCAAGCCTTGATAAACTTAAGAAAATTGAAATTGTATCAAATATCTTTTCCAACCACAATGCTATGAGACTAGATATCAATTACAGGAAAAAAAAATATACAAACACATGGAGGCTAAACAATACACCACTAAAAAACCAAGAAATCACTGAAGAAATCAAAGAGGAAATAAAAAAAAAAACTAGAAATAAATAACAATGAAAATATGATGACCCAAAACCTATGGGGTGCAGCAAAAGAAGTTCTAAGAGGGACGTTTATAGCAATACAATCCTACCACAAGAAACATCTCAAATAAACAACCTAACCTTACACCTAAGGAAATTAGAGAAAGAAGAACAAAAACCCCCAAAAGTTAGCTGAAGGAAAGAAATCAAAGTTCAGATCAGAAATAAATGAAAAATAAATGAAGGGAAAAATAGCAAAAATCAATAAAACTAAAAGTTGGTCCTTTGAGAAGATAAACAAAATTGATAATCCATTAGCCAGACTCATCAAAAAAAAAAAAAAAGGGAGAAGACATTAATCAACAGAATTAGAAATGAAAGAGGAGAAGTAACAATGGACACTGCAGAAATACAAAGGATCATGAGAGATTAGTACAAGCAAGTATATGCCAATAAAATGGACAACCTGGAAGAAATGGACAAATTATTGAAAAAGCACAACATTCTGTGGCTTAACCAGGAAGAAATAGAAAATATAACCAGACAAATCACAAGCACTGAAATTGAAACTGTGATTAAAAATCTTCCAACAAACAACAGCCCAGGACCAGATGGCTTCACAAGCAAATTCTATAAAACATATAGAGAAGCACTAACACCTATCCTTTGCAAATTCCTCCAAAATATAGCAGAGTGGGGAACTCTCCCAAACTCATTCTAAGAGGCCACTATCGCCCTGATACCAACACTAGACAAAGACGTCACAAAATAAGAAAACTACAGGCCAATATCACTGATTAACATAGATGCAAAAATCCTCAAAAAAAAGTACTGGCAAAGATAATCCAACAGCACATTAAAAGGATCGTACAATATGATCAAGTGGGATTTATCCCAGGAATGCAAGGATTCTTCTGTATACACAAATCAATCAATGTGATACACCATATTAACAAATTGAAGGATAAAACCCTATGATAATCTCATTAGATGCAAAAAAAGCTTTTGACAATATTCAACACCAATTTATGAATAAAACTCTACAGAAAGTAGTCATAGAGGTAACCTACCTCAACATAATAAAGGCCATATATGACAAATCCACAGCCAACATTGTTCTCAACAGTGAAAAACTGAAACCATTTCCTCTATGATCAGGAATAAGACAAGGTTGCCCACTCACACCACTATTATTCAACATAGTTTTGCAAGTTGTAGCCACGTCAATATGAGGCAAAAAAGAAATAAAAGGAATCCATATCAGAAAAGAATAAGTAAATCTGTCACTGATTGCAGATGCCATGATAAAATACTTAGAGAATCTGAAGATGCTACCAGAAAACTATTAAAGCTAATCAATGAATTTGTTAAAGTAACAGGATACAAACTTAATGCACAGAAATCTCTTACATTCCTATACACTAATGATGAAAAATCTGACATAGAAATTAAGAAAACACTCCCATTTAACATTGCAACAAAAAGAATAAAATACCGAAGAATAAACCTACCTAAAGAGGCAAAAGACTGGTATGCAGAAAACTATGACACTGATAAAAGAAATTAAAGACGTTACAGACGGAAAGATATACCATGTTCTTGGATTGGAAGAATCAACATTGTGAAAATGATTATACTACCCAAAGCAATCTACAGAGTCAATGTAATCCCTATCAACTACCAGTGACATTTTTTACAGAACTAGAACAAAAAATTTCACAATTTGTATGGAAATATAAAAGACTCCAAATAGCCAAACCAATCTTGAGAAAGAAAAATGGAGCTGGGGGAATCAGGCTCCCTGACCTCAGACTATACTACAAAACTACAGTAATCAAGACAGCATAGTACTGGCACAAAAAAATACATTTAGACCAATGGAGCAGGATAGAAAGCTCAGAGAAAAACCCACACATATATGCTCACCTTATCTTTGATAAAGGAGGCAAGAATAAGCAATGTAGAAAAGACAGCATCTTCAAAAAGTGGTGCTGGGAAAACTGGACAGCTACATGTAAAAGAGTGAAATTAGGACACTCCCTACACCATGCACAAAAATGAATACAAAATGGATTAAAGACCACATGTAAGGCCAGACACTATAAAACTCTTAGAGGAAAACATAAGCAGAACACTCTATGACATAAATCACAGCAGTATCCTTTTTGACCCACCTCCTAGAGAAATAGAAATAAAAACAAAAATAAACAAATGAGACCTAATGAAACTTAAAAGCTTTTTCATAGCAAAGTAAACCATAAATAAGATGAAAAGACAACCCTCAGAATGGGAGTAAATATTTGCAAATTAAGCAACTGACAAAGGATTAATCTCCAATATATACAAGCAGGTCATGCAGCTCAATATCAAAAAACAAACAACCCAATCCAAAAATAGACAGAAGACCTAAATAGACATTTTCCCAAAGAAGACATACAAATTGCCAACAAACACATTAAAGGATGTTTGACATCAATAATCATTAGAGAAATGTAAATCAAAACTACAATGAGGTATCACCTCACACAGGTCAGAATGGCCATCATCAAAAATCTACAAACTATAAATTTTGGAGAGGGTGTGGAGAAAGGGAACTCTCTTGCACTGTTGGTGCACGTGTAAATTGATACAGCCACTATGGAACACAATATGGTGGTTCCTTAAAAATCTAAAAATAGAACTACCATATGATCCAGGAATCCTGCTACTCGGCTTATACCCTGAGAAAACCATAATTCAAAAAGAGTCATGTACCACAATGTTCATTGCAGTACTATTTACAATAGCCAGGACATGGAAACAACCTAAGTGTCCATCGACAGATGAATGGATAAAGATGTGGCACATATATACAATGGAATATTACTCAGCCATTAAAAGAAATGAAATTGACTTATTTGTAGTGAGGTAGATGGACCTAGAGTCTGTCATACAGAGTGAAGTAAGTCAGAAAGAGAAAAACAAATACTGTATTCTCACACATCTATATGGAATCTAAAAAAAAGGAAAAAAAAAAAGTTCTGATGAACCTAGGGGCAGGACAGGAATAAAGACAGAGATGTAGAGAATGGATCTGAGGACATGTGGAGGACGAATGATAAGCTGGGACGAAGTGAGAGAGTAGCATTGACATATATACACAACCAAATGTAAAATATATAGCTAGTGGGAAGCAGCTGCATAGCACAGGGAGATCAGTTTGGTGCTTTGTGAATATCTAGAAGGGTGGGATAGGGAAGGTAGGAGGGAGACACAAGAGGGATGGTCTATGGGAGTATATTTATACATATAGCTGATTCACTTTGTTATACAGTAGAAACTAACACAACATTGTAAAGCAACTCTACTCCAAAAAAGATGTTAAAAAAAACATTTGTAAAGACAGTGTACAGTTATGTAATAACTCCCATAAGAGCTACATACATAAATTGTTAATAGCAGATGATCCTGGACAGTAAGATTAGTAGTGGGGAAGTGTAAAGTAGGAAACATTTTTTTTATCATAAGGACTTTTATATGATTTTGGGTTTTTTTTTTTAAATGTCATGCACTATTTGATATTTAAAAGTGGATTTTAAATGAATTTTTTTCTGTAGATCTTATATCTGTAACAGCATTTGTGGGTATTTTAATCCTTTATTCATGGAGTCACATTTCAGTTATCCTTATTTAACTCTAAGTCCCAGAATGCTCCCTGAAGTATTCAACATTATATTTCCTGTTTTCTTTACATTCTGCTCAATATTTGCCAGGTAGCATGTGTTTAACTCTGAAGCATTTTCATGCAGGGTCCCAGAGGCCTTCAGTAGGACAGAGCCCCAGTTGGCACCATAACTGTTAATTAGCATACACTGTATTGAGATCCTTCTCTTTTCTGCTTCAGTTTCACATTTCCTACTGGTGCAACCTGTGACTCCTCTCAAAACAGACTATTGCACTCAAAGCCTTTTATCAGGATCTACTTCAAAGGAAACATAAGCTATGATAATTGGAGCCAAAGTAGAATTATAGACAGTAGGAATATGGATCTGGGAGCAGGCTGCTAAATGACCAAATGGCAACATGACACCATAATGGGTGGTAAGTCAGTTTAATAGAAGTGTCATCCATGGTGGATTGTGATGGCATACATATACAGGTGTGAGATTATGTAGAGGGTTATGATACAAAAGAAAATTTAAGAATTCTATCTGTTAACAAATATCCTAGAGCTCTGAAAGAAAAGAATACTAGTCTCAGTTTAGGCAACTATTAAACCAGGGAATATTAAAAAAGAAAGTAAGACTCAATGGACATATTTAAAAAGACCATTCATTTCACCTGGAGGATAGGTTTTGCTAAATGGCCTGGGACTTGAGTATAAGGGTTTCAGAGTTAGGATAAAACCTGAACTGATAGCTCCAACAAGTCTTCTACAGTAATGTTTGGTCTGTAATAAGACAAGAATAGAACTCTGAAATCCAGGATGGGAATATTGGGCAGATGTGTTTGAGTCTCAACATTTCCTTAAACCTTCTAGGCTGAAGAGTAGCCTTCTATTAAAAAAGAATGACCTGTCATTGCACAAAGTCCTTGCAAGGGCTTCACCCAAGATTAATGCTAACCAACAGGATATTGCCCTTCTAAGATCTGCTCCTCCCTTCCTTGTTCTCAGTCAATATTTAGTGTCAGCATGGTCCAAAGATGAAAGGACATATGGTAGTACACACAATCAGGGACCCGTAGAACATGCTTAAGGATAGATCTGGAGGGTCCAGCGCAATACATGGCTGATGGAAGAGAGTTTATTGATATGAGAACACTCTTCAGTGATTTAGGATTTACTACCACTGGAAGGATGCCTAGTATACTTTTGAATTTGGTCCCTGCATAGAAACAATATTGGTCTACAAATAAATGAAGGAGAGATGCCAGAATGACTTTAACAGATAGGAATGGAAGGGTTTCAGAATAGCTGAGGTTCATAACTATTAGAGGTAAAGTGGATACAAATTATTAGAGGTAATAAGAGGGCAATTCCAGAAAGGCAACCAGGGATCTTGGTGATGGCATTTCAAAGAACAGCTAATGAGAATAAAATTTTATTTATATAATTAAACAAAATAAAAAAAGATTAAGAAACAGTCATGAAGAAAGCTGATGTCAACTACTCTAATGAAAAATCACTCTCCCTTAACCAGTTTCCAAACCTAAACCAGTTATTGAACTCTAGAGTCTACTGAATGAAATATCATATCTATTTAAGAAAGGGCCCTTTAATGCTACAATAATAATATACAATAGCTATTTCTTCCCAAAACAGCATACAGCAGCCTATAAAAGTAAGTTTTTATTGAGAAAAAAAATATCTGAATGTTCATAGGGCCATTGGATACAGAATCTGAATTACTACTGGTAAAATATGAATGAGGATAGCCCCTTTTCAGAGTGTGGATGTACAAAAGGTACATAATAATTAGACTCTTGACCCAAATATGTCCCATCTCAGTTTCTGACTACATAATGACTGGGTCATTTCCCCATCCTCATAGAGCATAATCCACATGGATATATTTAGCAGCTGGCAGAACCATCGTTGTGTTCCCTAACCTGTGGATGAAGAGTTGTTATGCTATAAAGGGCCAAGTAGAAGCTTGTAAAACTGTCTGCATCCCTCATTTATAGGAAATCAAAAGTAGTAGTGCATCCTAGATAAAGTAGTACAGCTGATACCACCTTCAAAATCTTAAAGGACATAGCAGTGGTGTGCTTCATTACACCCCTGCTTAATTCACTGGTATGTATGAGTTAAAAAAGGTGGATTTTGACAGAGGATGATAATATTTCATAAATATAACAAAGTGACAGCCCTAATAATAGTTTATGTGTTGGAGTTGTATCTTTTCTAGAAGAAATCACCATTCCTTACTCGCCCTTGGTTTTATAGATGTTGATCTGGGAAAACTGTATTTTTCAACACCTATCAGGAAGGGGGATCAGATGTTGTTAGCATTCACTTAGAAAGACAGCAGCATACATTTACAGTTTTGTCTCAGGGTTATGTTAATCTCCTGCTCTCTGTCTCAATGTATGTCGATGGGACCTTGACCATCTGGACACATTGCATGTATGACAATATTCTACTACACCAGAGTTCAGGAAACTTTTACTGTAAAAAGGCAAGTAAGAAATATTTTAGGATTTGAAGACTATATAGTCTTTGTCACAACTACTAAACTCTGCCACTGAGCAGTCATAGACATTATGTAAATTAATGTGATAAAGTTCCAATAAAACTTTATAAATGAAAGCAGGTGACAGGCTGAATTTGGCTTGGAGGTCATAGTTTTTATACCTCTTCACTACACTGATAGCATCATGTTAATTTGACCTGGAGACCATGAAATGGCAAGCACTCTGGAAATCCTGGAAAGGCACTTATGTATCAGAGGAATATTAACCCCAAAAAAGTTTTGGTTAACATCTGTGAAGTTTTTTAGAGGTCTGAGAGCTTGGGTAATACTGAGACATCAGGATATTTCACCTTGTATTTCCTACTACCAGGAAACTGAGACAGTGCTTGGATGGTCAATTTGAGTTTTGAAGATACCATGTACCATTTTAGCAATATAGCTCTGAATCATTTCTTAGATGACTCTTTAAGATGCCAGTTTTAAGTGTAGTAGAACAATAGAGCCTTCTGCAGTAAGCTCAGGAATTGGTTCAAATGGGTGCATTCAAGAAGGTGAAGGTATTTATGTGTTATCCCTGGTGATCTACAGCATGTTGACAGCTCTGTCAAGCTTCTGAAGGCATGCTGTTTATTTTTTATACCAGAGCACTATTCATTTTTGAACAGCAAATTTTGACCTGCCACTGGACTTTAGTAGAAAATCTGTAATAGACCATGAGACATGCATAGTAAGTATGCAATGGGTATGCACATATGTCAGCTCATATAAAGTATCCTTTACTTCATACAGTGAGTCCATTATGAGCTAATTACTTTCAGGAGATCACAGCATTAATTTATCATATTATGGAAGTGGTACTGTGGTAATTGGGCATGAGCAGAGCAGGAGAGTACAAATAATTTGTACAAATGGGTGGCCTATATCCTTACGTCAACTGGACTCTCATGACCAATCCTCTCCTCAGCCCATATATGTGACCCTATTGGGTGTTCCCTGGGACCAGCTGACATTTAGAAGAATAACCTGAAATTGGTTCATAAATGGGTCTACACCATATGTTGTTATGACAATTTTTGCAGTACAGTCCCAACCATGGATATCCATGAAATATAGTGATGGTGGATATTCCTCCCTAGTGGGCAGGTCTTTAGCAGTGCAAATGTTCACCAATTTGGTGGGAAAATGGTCACAGGTAAGAATGCACACAGAGATGCCTGAGCAGTGGTAAATGACAGCCTGGAAAAACTGGACATTGAGGATAATGAAATAAGAAAATCATCAGGAAGATGTTTGGGACTAGATCTATGGGTCCAATAGGTGTAGATCTTTTTGTCTCAGGTCAATGTCCACCAGAAAGAGTATCCATCTCAGCAGAAACCCTGAACAACTAGATGAACAGGATAAACTCATCCAGTTGAGGGTGGCCCGGCTCTTTTATTTTTCATCCCAGCATCTGCACAATATGCCCATAGTGAGCATCCATGATGGTAGGAATGGCAGTTATTCATGGGTGCAACATTATCGGCTTCCATTATCAAGTCTATTACGATTATCATGCTGATGTCAAATCTACCATTAAAGTTAGAAACCGAGCCCTTGCTATGGTAATATGTAATAAGAAGACAAATCAGCCACTTAGAGACAAATTACATAAGAGCTTTATCATCTGAACAGGATCAGCAACTTGTCCTTACAAGAATTGGTATATTTTCTGAATATGCGTTGGCCATCCCTGAAGATATTGTCCAGATATTATACTCATTCCTTTTGCACTCAATGTTCCTGTGTCTTACTGACTTGGTGACTTCCTATTACGAGTACCTGGGAATTTTTCCCAAGGGCTTGATCTGGCCACTGGAATAGACTGAGCTCCCACAGGAACAGACTGAAAGTACCAATGAATTAGCAATGTAGAAGCAGCATTCAACTAATTATTAACAGAAGTTGTGTTCTTAAAAACATCAGCAACAACACATATATATGGAATCAAAAAAAGAAAAAGGTTCTGAAGAACCTAAGAGCAGGATAGGAATAAAGATGCAGATATAGAGAATGGACTTGAGGACATGGGAAGGGAGAAGGGTAAGCTGGGATGAAGTGAGAGAGTGGCATGGACATATATACACTACCAGTTGTAAAATAGGTAGCTAGTGGGAAGCAGCTGCATTGCACATGGAGAAAAGCTCAGTGCTCTGTGACCACCTAGAGGGGTGGGATAGGGAAGGTGGGAGGGAGATGTAAGAGGGAGGGGATATGGGGATATATGTATATGTATATGTATTGCTGATTCACTTTGTTATACAGCAGAAACTAACACATGGTTATAAAGTGATTATACTCCAATAAGGATGTTTAAAAACAAAAATCAGCAGTCTTGCTTGTTGGTTGAGAGAGTCCTGAAGTTTGCTGTTTGCAGTTTTCCAGAGGTGTCTAGCAGGATTGAGACCCAGTGACACAAAATGGTAAGCAGTTAATTAGCACTACTTTTATTGACTTTCTTCCCTTTCCTATCTTACTTTCCACTCCTCCCATGATTTCTGGCATCATAAGACAAATAAACCACTTGAATTCAATTCCCTTTCTCAGTTTTTTTCTTCTCAAGAATTCCAACCTTAATACATTTGGGTTTAGAAAATTTTCCATAAAACCAAAGTAGTTAATTGCATTTTTAAACCTTCTTCTTTTTTTTTTTTTTTCATGAGAACACATTGGGAAAAAAATTTTAATTTCTGGCTGTTTTTCATGAAATATTGACATTGTAAAGATAACATAATTCATAATATGCCACCATGATGCAGACACTGATGACAAGCTAGTTAATGAATGTAGTCAATTTAAAGATTTTTAAAGACTAGTCATTACACAAGACACCTTGAAATGCCCTGGAATTTATGATGAAATAAATGTAATAGAAGCCTCCCCAAATTTGGCAGCAATCTTTTTTTTTAACTTTTTATTTTATATTGGAGTATAGTCGATTAACAATGTTTTAATAGTGTCAGGTGCACAGCAAAGAAACCTAGCCATACATACACAGGTATCCACTCTCCTCCAAACTCTCCTCCCACCCAGGCTGCCACATAACATTGAACAGAGTTCCCTGTGCTATACAGTAGGTACTTGTTGGTTACCCATTTAAAATATAGCAGTGTGTACATGTCAATCCCAAAGTCCCTAACTATCTTTCCCCCCCCACACTGGTAACCATAACTTCATTCTCTAAATCTGTGAGTCTGTTTCTGTTTTGTAAATAAGTTCATTTGTATCACTTCTTTTTAGATTCCACATATAAGTGATATATGATATTTCTCTTTCTCTGTCTGACATAATTCACTCAGTATGACTATATCTAGGTCCATTCATGTTGCTGCAAATGGCATTATTTCATTCTTTTTAATGGCTGAGTAATATTCCATTGTATATATGTACCACATCTTCTTTATCCATTCCTCTGTTGATAGATATTTAGGTTGCTGCCATGTCTTGGCTATTGTAAACAGTGCTGTAATGAACACTGGGGTGCAGGTATCCTTTCAAGCCATGTTTTTCTCCAGATACATGTTTTCCTGGAAATATTTAAAACATCTATTATTTATTCATTGGACAAAGAATCATCAATTATTTGCTCATTGGACAAAGATTTATTGGAAATCTTTTATGTATATATCTCTTATCTTAAGCAAAGCACAGACTAGTGACTTGAGAGACAAATGAACCAAAATTAGAATGCAACATGATAAGTCCTTAAACAGAGAATTACAGGAGACACAACAATGGAGAGGGATAGGGAGAGGAAGAGGGAAAGAGAGAGAGAG
The DNA here is from genome assembly GCF_963924675.1 of Phocoena phocoena. Taxonomy (NCBI): domain Eukaryota; kingdom Metazoa; phylum Chordata; class Mammalia; order Artiodactyla; family Phocoenidae; genus Phocoena; species Phocoena phocoena. Next base: position 99,482,278 of record NC_089223.1, on the reverse strand, counting down.
AAAGAGACTACTTTATACTTTTAGAGGTGAAGGAAGACATCCTAGTTGAGCCTGTGAGAAATTTGGGGCTTCTTAATAAGTAAGGAGGTTGAGAAGGCTACTTTAGCTTTGAGGACTTATAGGCAGGCAAGTTAAGGAAAAACATTATAGGTCAGAGGAGCAGCATATGAAAAAATGCATAAAGGTGGTGTCCAAAGGAGTAAAGAGAGGCTATACCCCTGTTCTTTTCATTTATTTATTTGTTTAGAGACAGGGAAGGAGCATTGAAGGACTTATTATGGTAATACCTTATTTTTCTGCCTTTGAATCAAGTTCAGTAAACATTTCTACCAGAAAATGTATATTTCAATACTGAACTAATGAATATATTTTGAACCTGCTAACATTTTTAACAATAAATATTTTATAAGGTGGATATGAAACCAGAAAGATAAATGTTCCAAATGGCAAATGCATATCTGCAACTCCTATATCTCAATGGCATCTTTTGATTCTAAGACCTAAAGAACAACAAACTTCTGATCATTTCTATTAAAACCAACCTTATCACACGCATTCTGTTGAACAGACTGTGTGTGTGTGTGTGTGTTTGTGTGTGTGTGTGTGTGTGTGTTGGTGATGGTGATGATGTTGGTGGAAGATGTTCTTCTCTGTCTAGAAATAAAAATTCCCTTCAATCCTTCCACCTCTCCAGGAAATGCTGGGACAGATTTTTCCTCTCTTCTTGCTACACATCACTGGCTACTCCCTGAAGCATCAAAGGAGTTGCTGGCATGTGTGGAAGCTGGCTATTTGTTGGTTACTGATGTTTGTTGATTACTGATGAAAGTTAAAGATAATGTCTGTTTCTGCCCTTTGTCTTTCTTTAAAGAGACCTATCCACAAGCTGAGAACATTTCCCTATCTACTGCTGTGGTGTTTAAGCTTCCTACCATCCTCTTGAATATCCATCTATACCAGGGCTCAACTCACGGAAGAGGTGACAAGAATCCCTATTCTGACTTCAAGGTCAGGCTTCTAATTGTTATCTATTAGAAATCAAGTGGATCATATGTTTTAATGTTTACCCAGATCCTGTGCGTCAGCTGGTCTATAATCTGGTGGGTAGGAAGGTGGAATTATTAGGTTCCTCCAAACTTCAACAGTTTTTCTTTCTTCTAATGGTCACAAGAACACTTCATTTGCATTGCACAATGCACATTATAGCATGCTTGAGCTGAAACCAATCAGCTAGAGCTGAAAGGAATAGTAGGGAGCATGTAACCAACGGCTCAGTTCATAGCTAGGAAACTCAGGTCTACACATTTTAAATGATTGTCTAAGGTCATAGATCCACTTGGAGGAAGAACTAGGGCCAGAATTTAGTTCTATTAATATTCACTTCAGACTACTTTTCACATAATCTGACTTCCTCTCAATAAATAGGTACTTAATAAATGAATGAACATAACATTAAACAACCAAAGCATAGGCCTATTTAAAGGATACCACAGTATGAATGCATTAGACCTTAAAGTGATAGAGCACCTAAGTACTAATTTCAAATTACACTTTCTGGAATTCAGTGTTAGCAGTATTATACCTCATAACTAAAAGACTGTGTCTGTTAGTAATAAAGGGAATTAAAGTGGACTTACAAAAAAGGAGGGAAAAATTGAGCATTTCATCGAGAGGCTCATGTTTATTTGGGGAAACCAGCATGCAAACAAACCAGTACATCTACATTACGGCACTGGCTACAGTGGAGCTTCAGGGACAGAGTCAGGCAAACACAAGTGAGGAAGCAGTGGAATCTCTAGAGGAACCGAAAAGACATTGCAGAGCACTGAGTAGATCTGTAAATGTTGTGAGATGGCTAATGACATCTTAGTGAATGGGATAGAAAGAAGTCGAAGAACAGGGGTGGGAAGGTTGGTGGGAACTGGGAAAGGAGAGGAATCTTGTGTGTAGATGAATGCTGGGGAAGAAAAGGAGTGGGAGGGTCTTTGGGCTGCCTGATTAAGGTGAGAAAAAGACATTCATACATGAGCAACAGCTCCAAAATTTATGCTAGAACTTGGACTAAAATAGGACATCTTGTTAAAGCACAGTTCTGATAACATTTACCCTGGCTTTAAAATTTATGTTAGCTCTACCATATCTTTTGGATAAAGTCCAACTTCTTAGGTCTGCCAATTTTGGGGCCTACTCCATTTCCCATCAGTATACAAGATTCTAATCAAAACAAAGTTTCTCTTTATCCTGTATATTTCCCCTTCTCCTCCCAATCACCTCCCTTTGACACTTTCATCATAGTTTTCTTACGAATGATGCTTGTCTCTCCTTCATTTCACACAAGACTCAGCCCAGTTGATATTTAGCACACAGTTCAAATGTCACCTCTTTCATAAGTTTTTTCTACCATATAGTGGTGTTTTCTCCTCTTCTGAGCTCCTCTAACATGTAGCTATAACTTGTGTGTGTGTGTTTGTGTGTACATGTTTAGACTTATTTTTCCCAGTAAACTCTTCAGTACTCAAAGGAAAGATCCATGAAAGTCTTAACTGTATTCATCAGAGCAGCTAATGGAGACTGTCAATGACTCCTGTATGATGACTATTTTCCCTCTAAGCAGTAGATTTGAGGCTTTGAATGCAACTTATTATTGGGAGGCACCATTTTGAATTCAGTGTATGGGAGAAAAGCATGATATCTTCACTTTTTTTCTAGAAACAAATAAAAGAGGGAGAGATGACAATCCATTTGTTTCTCATATGATATTAACATACTTGTGATATCAACAACTAATTGTGATAATTGATATCAACAACTAACATTAATATAACCCTTTTCCATTTCTAAGAACTACACAATTGCATACACTACCTTATATGGAATTTCACAGTGACCTACATATATGAGAGTTATTATAATTTTCAAAGATAGAAACAGCAGATCAAATGTGCCAAATAGTTTGTTCACAGATAGACTCATTCTTCTTCAGGACTTTAACCCAAATCCTCTGACTCCAATATGCTAAAATATAGTGTCTCCCTTGAAAAGATAATTAAAACCATTTTACCAAAGCATTTCAGATCCCTTTACCTTTCTTATCAGATGCAGAACAACTAAGTAAATGCAAATGTGTATATTTCTTTCCAATTTGAAAAAGGAATCTCTCATTTAGAAGATTAAAAACTTGATAATAATAAGTTACTCTTAATGAGGATCTGTTCTGCATCATTTCCTAAACATTACTCTTAGAAATTATTATTTCCATTTTATAGATGAAAAAACTGAAGCACCAGGATGCTAAGTAACTTGTCCATCACTTCAAAGCTAATAGATACCAGATCTGAAACTCCAGTCAAATTTTCTGGCTTTAAACCTATACTAATTTCAAAATATCCAACTGCCTGAAGAGAAGATAAAGAACAGAAGGAAAACAAGAGAGAAATGAGAAAAGTGTGTAGAAGGCACTTATTACAAACATCAATTTCTTCTCAAGTGTCTAAGATCTGAAGATTCTCAATGACTAAATTCTTTCCTGGAGGTAATATATGTACTGAGAGAGACATAAAAAAGTGTTTTTAGGACACAGGAAGACTATTTAGAACAACACTCAGTAGACAGAACATTTATGACTTGCCTAGCAGGAACAAAAATGATTCTTCAGGAAACACTAACTGAAACAGTGATGTCAACACCAAGGTTATAGAAATTCTCCCCTGAGTAGATCTTTGTATTATTTTTATTTCATTCTTCTTCTTGGGACATCTAGAATTTGGGACATTACTCCCAAATTCATTACCTTTCTATAACAAACTATATTCTTATACAAATACTTTAGTAAATGTCTTTCAGGATCATGTAATTCCTTTAGGGGTTGTATGGGGAAACCCTCTGTCCACTTGATTTATGAAAGGCAGATGGTTAGTAATACTTGAACTGTTATTGATGCCTCCTGACATCTTTCTCAGCACCCTTAAAGAGAGTGGCATAATTCTTTAAGACATAATATTACACTTAGGAATTGCTCTAAAATATCATCAATCTTTTATGCACGATTCTGAACAAGCAGCTAGTGTTAAATAAACCATAACCAGAAATGAAATTCAAGCTACTTTGAGTGACTTCAAAATGCTCTCCATTTGCCAATTATGTCCTACCATATTTCATTTTATCAGTGATTCACTATTCTTGGCTAAAAATACAGTTATGACAAATAGTATATCTCAGAGGAAGTTTCATGATTTTCCAAAGAAATACGATCAATATGTCTCAGCCAAGCCATCCTTTATATTTTGCACTTGGTGAAACTAATACTGTGAGTGATGATGATGGTGACTTTATTGGCAGTTGCTGATGAATTTGGCTTTTAGGAATGTAAATATAACTAAAAAGAATATCAAAACAAAACGGCAGGGCTTCCCTGGTGGCACAGTGGTTAAGAATCTGACTGCCAGTGCAGGGGATATGGGTTCGAGCCCTGGTCTGGGAAGATGCCACATGCTGTGGAGAAACTAAGCACATGTGCCACAACTACTGAGCCTGTGTACTACAACTACTGAAGCCTGCGAGCTTAGAGCCTATGCTCCACAACAAAGAGAAGCCACCACAATGAGAAGCCTGCACACTGCAACGAAGAGTAGCCCCCACTCTCCACAACTAGAGAAAGCCTGCATGCAGAAACAAAGACCTAACACAGCCAAAAAATACATAAATGAAAAAAATATATAAATAAATAAATTTTTATAAAATGGCATAGTTAAAAAAAAAGATGTCTGCTAAACACAGAATGGACTTTCACCAGGGGAAAGGCAATCAGTGAAGGATTCTCTCCTTCTTATATAATTTGGAATAAAGAAAATAAATTCAAAATTCAATCAGCAAGAACAGGTGCTCCACTCCCCACCTTCCACCTTCTAGAAATAGATTGAAAAATACCCAAAGCTTTGAACTTTAAATCATCTACTTGTTTTATGAAATGAAATATGATGTATGGAGAAGGGAATGGAACTGTTCATCATGTATTTTGATCCGGAGTCTTCTTGGATGTGCTGTATCTCGAGGTAAATTACTTAACTTCTCTAACCCTCAGTTTCTTAAATATTTTAATCACTGCTTCAAGAATCAAATAACATACAGACCTAAAAATATTTTAAAATATAAAGAGCTCTTCAAATATAAATAATCACTCATCATATTCCCTAGAGAAAAAGAGTTTTCATAGTACTAAAATAAAGTTAAAATCATTATTCATGTATATAAGCTATAAAACTATATAAACACAAATGCACTAAAATAGTTTATAGAGTAAAAAACCTATATATATATTACTAGATTTATGAAATTAATTAACAGCAATTGTATATTTTCACATATCACCATTATAAGCAATATGCTGTAACTAACAACTGCAATTTGAGGTATTCAACAACAGCATAAAATTCATCCTCATATTTTCCATCCTGCTGTGTTTTTGTGATGCTACCAGCAGTTTTTTCTGTCATTCAAACCTACAAGCCACTTTAAGTTGAAGATTCTCTATCTCCCTCAGGTATGGCCACATCAGTCTTAAAGTGATCTCAGTACCTTTTTCAACAGAGAAGAACAAGAACTTCTTTCGTGTGTGTGGTACGCGGGCCTCTCACTGTCGTGGCCTCTCCTGTTGCAGAGCACAGGCTCCAGACGCGCAGGCTCAGCGGCCATGGCTCACGGGCCCAGCCACTCTGCAGCGTGTGGGATCCTCCCGGACCGGGGCATGAACCCGTGTCCCATGCATCGGCAGGCGGACTCTCAACCACTGCGCCTCCAGGGAAACCCACAAGAACTTTTTGGTTAGAATCTAAGTCTTCCAAGCTTACAGAAGGGCATGTGTTCCCAGGGAGGTGGATGGGGGAGATGCCACATTAAAAACCTTATGAAAGGGAAAATACAGTCATAGGTCATAGTGTTCAAATGGGGAATGTTGGAGGACCAGCCAGACTAGAGTGGATGTTTGATATAAGTATCATGAGAGATAATGCTGGGACGGGTATGAGGTCAGACCAGAGCAAGAGGATACTGAACACTAGTCTGAGGAACCTACACTATCCTCTTAGTAGTGGAGACATTTTAGAGCAAGGTAGTGAGATCACACTTTTGCTTGAGGAAGTTGACTCAGGCCTGAGGGGCAAGTTAGAATGAAGCAAGGAGAAACACAAAGGGAAAACAGGAAAAAAAAAAAAAAAAGCTATGTAAGAAAGCATGTTGTTCTGTAATATCTTCTTGGCTTACTTGCTGGTTCCCTTTACCTATATCCTTTAGCTGAGTAATATAATCTCTTCTTTCCTGCTTCCCCATGCTGAGAGTCTCATTAAGTCCCATGGTCTAAAAGAAGAAGCTTGATTTTTAGGACCTGATAAAATCATGTGCAAATCCCAGCTCTACAGAATACTATCTGTGCAAACCTAGAAATATTCCTATTTTTTTCTGAGCCTGTCTCTTGTCTTATAAAAAAGGAATAACAATAGCTATACTGCACCGGTTGTTGTGAGAATTAAAGGCAAAATATGGAACTTGCATGGAACTTAGTAGGTTCTCAGAAAATGTTAGTTCCTATCGTTTTTATTTCTTTACCTTAATTTAGTGGGATCTTTTGCTACAGATGTGGAAATAGATCCATTGAAGGAAAGTGCCTTGCCCTAGATGCCTTAATGAGTTAAGGAAGTAGAATCCATAGTTTCCAAATTAGGCTGAGGCTGCCATCTTTATGCTCCATTACCTTTCTCCTTTCTTCTCAATATGTTACACTATCGTGCTGATATGAAAATGTCCAGGTAAGCCACACTCTGGTGCTTCTCTTCTGCCAGCACTGCCAACAAAACCTTCAGGCCATATGTCTTTACCCTAAACATCATCATGACTTGTATCAGCCATGTTTATATGTGTGGATAATTTATTTATATGTCACTAACTTAATATTAAATCTTATTTTCTGTTTCAATTAACTTTGAAGCAAAACTACATTTAAATTCTATTTCAAAGTATTTATGAGCATCATTTTTTTTTTTTTTTTTTTTTTTTTGCGGTACGCGGGCCTCTCACTGTTGTAGCCTCTCCTGTTGCGGAGCACAGGCTCCGGACGCGCAGGGTCAGCAGCCATGGCTCACGGGCCCAGCCGCTCCATGGCATGTGGGATCTTCCCGGACCGGGGCACGAACCCGTGTCCTCTGCGTTGTCAGGCGGACTCTCAACCACTGTGCCACCAGGGAAGCCCTATGAGCATCATTTTTATACTGAAATGTGTCTCATCATATATATGATTCATTCTAATGTTGCTCACTTGGATTGTTATTTACCATGTAATTTTATAAATAATAGTGATAAATAATATTTGGGTATAGACATTTTAATAGGTATAGTGAGATTTTCTTAGTGTAGATTTTCTAAATGATAATGGCAATAATAAAAACAGCCAGTATTAATTGGGTTTTTATTCTAAGTCTGTACTGAGCACTTCACATGCATTATTTGACTGAATACAAGTGACAATCCTGTGAGATTATATTACTATTGTCATTTTTTATTGAAGTATAGTTGCTTTACCATGTTGTATTAGTTTCAGGTGTACAGCAAAGTGATTCATTTATAACACACACACACACACATATTATATATATATATATATATATATATATATATATATATATATATATATATATTCTTTTTCAGATTAATTTCCCATATAGGTTATTTCAAAATATTGAGTATAGTTCCCTGTGCTATACAGTAGATCCTTGTTGTTTATTTTATATATAGTAGTATGGATATGTCACTCCCAAACTCCTAACTTATCCCTCCCTCAGCCTTTCCCCTTTAGTAACCATGTTTGTTTTCTATGTCTGTGAGTCTGTTTCTCTTTTGTAAATAATTTCATTTGTATCATTTTTTTAGATTCCATATACAAGTGATATCATATGATATTTGTATTTCCATGTCTGACTTACTTCACTTAGTATGATTATCTCTAGGTCCATCCATGTTGCTGCAAATGGAATTATTTCATTCCTTTTTATGGCTGAATAACATTCCATTCATCTTCTTTATCCATTCATCTGTCAATGGACATTTAGGTTGCTTCCATGTCTTGGCTATTGTAAATAATGCTACAATGAACATTGGAGTGCATGCATCTTTTTAAGATATGGTTTTCTCCAGATATATGCCCAGGAGTGGGATTGCAGGATCATATGGTGGCTCTAATTTTAGTGTTTTAAGGAACCTCCATATTGTTCTCTATAGTGGCTGTACCCATTTACATTCCCACCAACAGTGTGGGAGAGTTCCCTTTTCTCTACACCCTCTCCAGCATTTATTATTTGTAGACATGTTGATGATGGCCATTCTGATTGATGAGATGATACCTCATTGTACCTCTGATTTGCATTTCTCTAATAATTAATGATGTTGAGCATTTTTTCATGTGTCTTTTGGCCATCTGTATGTCTTCTTTGGAGGAATGTCTGTTTAGGTTTTCTGCCCATTTTTTGATTGGGTTGTTTGCTTTTTTTTTATATCGAGCTGTATGTGCTGTTTGTATATTTTGGAGATTAATCTCTTGTCGTCTGCATTGTATGCAAATATTTTCTCCCACTCTGTAGGTTGTGTTTTTGTTTTGTTTATGGTTTCTTTTGAGCTTTTCAGATTAGAAAAATGGTGCTCAGAGAGGCCAACTGTCCTGTTAGCCAGTAAATGGAAGAGCCAGAATTGAGCTCAGCTCTGCCAGAGTTCAGAGTGCATGTATAAATAGTATCACAAACATGCCTCCTGCATGTATATCAAAAGCAAGAAAATACAACCATCCTCAGAAAAATAGAAAAAAGGTTTAAAGTTTATATGAAACTTGCCCTTGTTGTTAACATGATAGTCTCAGTGGAATTCCCTCCTAGAACTCTTGCTATGTGGAAGGGTCCTCCTAGGTTTAATTTTTAACTGCAAGTATATAATAATGAGGATACAAAGCTCTGTGGCAAAACGCTAGGGTGAAATTCTTAGAAATGTAAAAATTTTGCCACCTCCCTAGCAGTGATTAGATGTTTAAATAAACCACTGTATGGGTGTCACCAGCTGGAAGAGAGTTCTAGTGAGACATGTAAGTACTCTGGGGACAAAAACAGATTTCAAAAAAAATCACAAGTTAACAGATGACAGAAAAATTGAACAATGCAGCTGGAACCGTTTATCCAAGTGCTGCTGACAAAGACAGTTGGCTTAATAGGAGACTAATAGCATTTTTGCTTGAAAATTCACTTTATAAATGGAAGTCATATACAAGTGCTTATATTTGGTCAGTGAAGATAATATCTAGGGCTTAAAAAGACAAAATCCCTTGCCATCCAGAGGAAGAGACAGGAATCTCACCTATAAAGCAACAATGAATGATTGAATAAAATATAGAATTAAGTATGTAGAGTAATAATCCATGTGCCGAACCATCAGTGAAGGCTCAGTAGAGGGGAAATTTTATAGAAGAAGCAGAAATTAGTCACAGTATTTTGCAGAATGGAAATGCAAGAAATGTGAATTGGATTCACCTAGTTTAGCCCACTCCCTGGACCTCTGGCATCAGTAGGTGCTTCCGTGCTTAGAGAATAGTGGATAAGCAATTGCTACACACAAAACATGACAAGGTAAAGCACCCAAAGACTCAGGGATTCAGGAATGAGGGTCTGGCTTATTCTACCTGGCAAGTGACCCAGACCACCTGAAGAGCTGAGCAAGGAGAGACAATTCAATAAATGGATAGTAGAGGGATATTAAAATTTATTTTTAAGGAAATTATAGAAAATAATGCAGAATAGAAAGAACATAATGGATCATTTTACCTGTGAATAAATTGACTAGAGGAGAGTAGAACAGTTGGCATTAGAGTGAAGGGAAAGTCCATATATTTGAACAGGATAGAAGAATGATAATATAAATACAGATGCAAGCAGGCCAGAATCTTAGTGATGGGAAGATAAAATCATACTTAAATGACTGGCTTCATGCAATATTAGCTATGGTCATTGGGTACACTTGCATGTGGGCACAGTGAATGCTGACATTTTTAGGAGAGAGATAAATATGTTAAATAGTTTTCTGAGAGAGGAGAAAATAGGCTTATTTAGAAAAAAAAAATAGTAGTTACAGATTGGGACACTTAAAATAGATATCTTAGAGGTTGAGCAGTTATGGATGGTACAAGATCTAGAGTAAGTCTATGGGAGTGGGAACCAGAAATGGGAGCAGGGAATGACAAGGTCATTGGAGCTGGAATGTCACGAACCTGGCAGTCCAAGCAATTGGTCATTATCATCACAGTAGCCATGAAGATCATCAATGATGTTAACAGGAGTTAGTGGTAAAGAAAAAGACTGTAAGCCAGATGGTAAAGATATCAACGTACAAGGGTTACTAACTGGTGAGTAGTTGATGACAGCAATAAAGAAGGGAGTAGTGGGTGATAAAATTTAATGACACATACTTAAAAGAAGCTTTTTTATGTAGCTAGTGGAATAAATAGTTTGGAAATTGCAATGAGGAGCAAGCAGAAAAGTTGTCCCACTACAACAGCTAACTAAAGCTGATGGCAAAAAAAAGAGTATTTTTTTTCTGTCTCTCACAAACCACACACACATGCATGTGTTTGTTCATGTGTATATTCTAATATACATTACAGATATTTACTCTAATACACAATTAAACAAATGCATATACCCCCACACAAGTAAATAGATTTATATAATTTCAACAATTCTTTTTAAAGTATTTCTTCTATAATATGAGATGTTCATTTACCACATCCAGTATGTAAAAGTATACGATTTCAATATTTATAATGAATAAGTAAATTGTTTAATTTATACATGCATCTATACACATCTATATGCATTGGATGTGTGCATCTGTTCACATATATGTTGAATTTGCTCTGCTGATTTATTCTTTTTCAAAACTATGTGTGGATAGTTCAAGCAGATGTGTTGTGACTCTATTAAAACTTTGCTTTTAGCAATGGACTGGCAATGACCTGGAGCAGATGGGTAGAAGGATGGACTGGGAGACCAGTGGGCATGAGAGAGTACTGATGAGACCATTGACTGCCTTCTCCACACACCTCCTTTCCTTATACCTAGTCCCAGTGTTCAAATATCAGAAAAGTTTGGCTTCAGGGGAGTTTGGTCTGCTAGCCATACCGATCTTGTGTGAATCCTGACTGGGTTAGAACAATCTTGATATTTCCCCACCAAAGCCATTGACTAGTGTCACACGACTTTGGCATGCAAAAACACAAGAGAAATGCTGCTGAGAACACTTCTGAGAAACATTTTCTCTCTTGAAGATAGTGACCCATTTGAGAGGATGTAGATGGGACTATGCTGTCCAGTTTTTGCTTTTGGATGTGATGACTGGAAGCATGATAGCCACATTGGAACCATGGATGGGTTCTGCCTGGGGAAATAAGCAACAATATAAAGATTAAAGACAGAGGATTGAGTTATGACATCAAAATGAGGTTCAAACATGGAATAATAACAACCAAAAAAAAAAAAGAAAAAGAAACTTTTAAGTACCTTATTTATCACAATTATTTCCAATTGGTTGGACTTTCTCTTCTCTCAAATGCCAAAAGGTAATGTCTATTATCTATTAGTACTGGACACAATAATTTGTCCATAGTTAAGAGGTAATATTTTTTTGTAACAAACAGATATCTTTAGGCTGGATATCAGATTGGTGATAGTGTTTAATTAAAACCCATCATTTTTCAAGAGAGTAAACAGGGGTGAAATGGCAATCTCAAACATTTACACTAGTTGTGGCAAATAAAAACACAAACAAACAAAATCAAACCACCCAGGAGTATTTTCCACTCACAAAGCAGTCCTTTAACCTAGAAACCAGTCTTCTATCTTCTTATCTAGTGTTCCTTCTACTACTGCCTTCTGTCCTTGCAAATCTCACCATCTCAGGAGACAGAAAGATTGATAGAGCATGCAAATTTTTGTTATCCTTCTGTTTGACTACAAACCATTTTCTTTTTTCAGAAGCAGGTGGGAAGAAAGTAAATGTAAATAATAACAATGTTTTCATTCTGTGAAACCATTGAGGATTGTTAATCTGTCTCCAGGAGACGATGAAGGATGAAACAGTGATATAGAGTACAGGGTCTTGGCAAAGAGTTTCATCTGTTGCCTTTTAGACAGGTAACACATCATCTCTGGATTTAGGACAATAGCTGATGTGCCAGATCAAATTTACATTGACAGTGACTGCAGAGTAGTGCAAAAAAAAAAAGAGAAGGAGGGAGGGAGGGTGGGAGAAAGAAAGAATATATTTTTTTAAATTAAAGCTTACCACATGCCAGGCAATGTACTGTTAAATATAAACACTAACATATTAATTACATATATAATTCCAATTAATATATTTCATATTATATATTAAACTCAACATCATTAGTGTTGGTCCAGAAGACTAACAGAGAGATCCAGAGAGATATTTCTTGAAATAATGAGTGAACATTAGACTTGCAAAGTGCTTTAAAGACCATTAAACCACCTACTTCACAGACGAAAATTTAAGAGCTATGTATATATTGTCACTTGCCCAGAGTGACATAGTAGCAAAGTCGGGGCTAGAATCACACAGAGTTCAGAACATAAGTTAAAAATATAAACCTTCATTCAGTTTGTTCATATTTACTAAGGTTCTTCTATACACAGATGTGCCAGATCTCTAATAATGGTCACATGAAAAAATAGTGCAGAATGTAAGAGACTCAGGCATCTGAAGAAAAAAAAAATTGACAGATGAAATTTAAGTTATAAGGTCATAAAATTTTCATGAAACTTTGGCTCTTCGTGTTGGTTTTTGGAAGGTTTCAGGTAGGCAAAGAGAATGGAGAGTCTTCCTATATATGGGAAATGATATGGACAAATGAATGCCAGTTTAAGTGGAAGGTGGTCAATTTCCCAAATAACTGATGAACATCTCATTCTCCTTTCCCCTTTCCTCATCTGTTCTCTGAATCTTTACCACATACAGTTAAAAATGTTCTTTGGAGTCACAAAGACTTGAATTTAAGTCTTGGTTCCTGTTCTCTTGTGAAATGTGGGAAAATGCTATCAAGTTTCTGGCCTTCAATTTCCTCCTCAAAATTGTCAATTGCACAGATCATGAGATGGCTGTGTGTTAAATGGGATCAACTACAAAGACACTAAAACCTTAGTCTAGTTCGTGGAACATAATAAATATTCAAAAATGTCACTTTCCTTTCCCCTACTCCTCATTTTTATGTCATTTATTATTGCTGTCTTTATCTTGTAGTTGTTTTGGTGACATTATGTTACTATCCTACATTAGAAACTCCTTAAAGGTAGGAATCAAATTATGTAGACCATTGTGTCATCAGCCATTTTAAGAAAAAAATATCAAATCCTCTGTGTTTGGAGGCAGTTCAAGTCTGAAATCCATAGGGCAAGCTATTAGGGAATTCTCCAGTGTTTGCTGAAACTATAGTCCATAAGTGGAATTTCTAATTAAGGCCTTTCAACTGATTGACTCAGGCACACAGAATATCAAGAATAATATTTACTTAATGTTTACTGATTATAGATTTTAGTCACATCTACAAAATGTCTTCACAGCACACCTAGATAAGTGTTTGATTGAATAACTGGGGACTATAGCCTAGCCATGTTGACACATAAAAATGACCATCACAACAACCTTATCTTAATAGAGGATATCTTGATAACCTAATAATAATTCATTTTTGTGTTGCATTATATAATGTTCAAAGAGCTTTCAATGCATTATCTCACTGAATGCAAAGCAAATATAGCTGTTCCCATTTACTAAAGAGAATACTGGAGCTAATGACACCCAAATTGTGCTCAAATCCCACTGTTGTTAAGTGGGATCTGAGTACATAACCCAGTTCCTTAAACTCTGATCAATAAAAGGATGCTACCAAGCTTCATACAAAGCACCTTTCATCTGAGGTAGCATTCTATTTCTAATGGAAAAAGTTGTTCTGACTCTCTTCTTTATGTCCAGAATAGAGTCCACATGCTGAGATAATAGAGTTATAATACAGAAAGAGTCTGGGTCATTGAGTCACCTGAAATTTCAATGAATAAGAAGTTGTGTTCTCAAGAAGTTAATTTATTTCATTAAACCACTGACTTTTGCAGGTTGTCTGTTAGCAGAGCATAACCTAGTTTATGTTAACTAATTAACTTCATTAACTTCTTAGGGAGTTGATTTAAGGATTTTATTGGATAAAAGATGTGAAAATGTTGGAAAAGGCTAAGCATTACTGTGTTTTCAATCCTGCAGCTATGTTTCAATTAAGTCACTGTCTGATGTAAACAAGCCTAGACATCATGGCTGACTTCTCTCAGTCGATAGTATTTATTTCTCCAAGAAGTTTTACCAGCTGAATATGTCAAATTGCTGTCTCAATTTTAATTAGTCAGAAAAGTCAAGATCTCACACCAGAGAAACACAGCTGGGATGGGATTTTCAGGCAGTAAATTAATATTTTAAACATTTTTTGTCCTCTCTACCCTATTGTCCAGCCCAGGATCAGACACAAGATGACCATCAATGTATTTTTGTTTCTAAGATACCAAACTGTTCTTTGTTCATGTCCTAAACATCATATTAAAATTAGTCATACATACCAATGTGTCCTAAACTGTGTAGAGTGGGCTTAAACAGTTAAAAAAATTTCCAGCTCAGGTAGAAAATTGTAAAAAAAACACTTTTTTTTAAGCCAAGGCTACCCATATTCAACTAGGTAATTTGAACTAGTTGAACTAGTGATGTCCATTGGGGTGGTGTGTAGTGTCTTCAAAAAGTACTTAGTTTGTCTAAAGCTCAAAAAGACTATATGTTTTTCCACATCCACCACTATAGAAAGTATTCTGTTCAGAGCACATGGATATCAGAATAATCCAAATTGAGTCTGTACAACTTTGAAGAGAACAAAATTGCTCAAAAGTTCATGTTAAAAAGTGATAACTAAAATTAAAAGAAACAGGTAACTCAGACTACATCAGAATAGATAAAATCTAAGAACCATTATATGCAGTTCTTATCAATAAATGATGAGATAATCTTGGCATTTAACATCAAAATTACTGTATTTTTTACCAATATATTTTTGTAAATAATTGAATAATAATGATGCTGATATAAAACTTCATTTTTTGAGATCCTACTATAATTCAGAAAATGTACAGGGAAAGTTTCATATATTGTTCCACTTAATTTTCACAATAACTATGCAAGATAAGCAAATATCTTTATCCCTATTTTATAAACAGGGACACTGAGATTCCCAATAGCTGTATGACTTGCTTAAGGTCTCCTAACTACTAAGGCTTTGTAAAGGAAAATATATTTCCAGTTCTTTCCATTTTCTATGAGAAGTCAGAAGTCCAAAATTTATATGCAATCACAATTTCTAACTTTCAGAAGCTAATTTAAAACAAATGTTTAAAATATATATGCAGGTCAGTTTTTTCCCAGAGGCTGTCAGATTGTGGTCTTTATTCTGCATGAGGATAGGTAACTGTTGTCTAAGGCCACTTTAGAAGTGGTTGGGAAGATTTTATAACCTATGACCTACCCCCTTGTTCACTGATGATTCTAAACCTATCACCATTGTGTATTTCCTTACTCAACCCAGAAAGAATTAAAGTTTCAAAATGACTATCCATTTGATGATATTCCTCTATCTAACCCACACACAGAGAAATATTCTATTCGAGGTTAGATAAGATGTAAATGACTACTCTTGTACACCATGACAAGGGTATGAAGAAAGGAACAGTGAGTGTGGAAGAAGCTCCAGAGGTGCTGGAGGAATAATGATGGGAGGGGCAACAGAATTCTAGCTTCTTCCTATTTATAACCCTAATTGACCCTTATTATCAGGTAGAAGAACTAAAGAATATTTTTATTTCAGTATGTGTCCACCACACTGGACTCTGAGTCCAGGCTTATGATTTATCTGTAATACCACATGGGATTTCAGATATGACCTAATGGTTTGTTGACATTTAAAAGGAACAAAATAAAGTACTGGTTTTCATTCCTGTGTCCAGAAGTAATTAAAATATACACAGTGAAATCATTAAGATAAAAATCAAAATATTGATTTTATTGCTGGTATATACGAATTTGGATTTGTAACTTAGATCTGTGTCTAAAATAAACTTTTAAATATTTTGCTCCTGGACTTTAACATAGAGCCATTCAATCCTTGCTTCAGGTCCCACCCAACAGATTCTGGCTTAATTGGTCTTGGATGGAACCTGGGCTTTAGATTACTTTGTAAAAGTTCCTCATACGATTTTATCATACAGCCAGGATGGGGAAAGATACACTGGCCTGCATGAGTCCTTCTCAAAAACTTTTATGTGCATGTGTATCACAGGAGAACTTTGTGAAAATGAACATTCTGATTCACTGGTCCTGGGGTGGGTCCAGAAGAATCTGCATTTCTGGTCTCTGGTTGAAATTTTTAATGGCAGGTTCTAAACCACCAAGATGCTCTGCCTTAGGGAGAGAATGACTAACAGACCATATCCTGCTCAGCTGCTCCAAGGGAATTTGCTACCTCCTAGCTGAGGTCAGTGAGATGCAGACCTCCATCCATGTTTTTAAAGATGTAACTTGACCTTGACACTAGTATGCTTTTGATGTGGAACCAGAGACAAAGCATAACCACTTTGTTCTATGAGTAGAAAGATCCATAAGAGGCTAAGAAAGACTTACACTACAGAGGAGCAGCAGTTCTTTCTTCCAATTATGCTAATCCTGTAAGTCACAACTTTGTGACATGGTTCAGGAAGCAGGGGGAAGGGCAGAAGCCATGTCACCAATGTTTCAAGAGGTTTGGCCTGGGGAAGAGTGTGGAGAGGAGATAAGAATGTCTCCTCCTAACCGAGCTCATTATAAATTGTTTGATGTTAACCTTGTCTTTGATGAAAAGATGGTATCCTGGCCCTTCAATCTCTGAATCCCCAAATTAGCTTTCAGTACTGCAAGTCCCCAAAGAAGACTTGTGGAAGTGTCATTCTAGGTTAATGTATAAATTATATTATAATAAGCTTTATAATATGACTAGACCTTATTTTGTTTTCTGCCATTCTGTTCTAGGTTAATCCACACTGAGTCTCAATGTGGATTCCATCTAGCCTAAGACCTCAGCTAACTTCCGATCAAATAGCAGAATCTTTGGGGTTCCTGGGCATTGAGGTTTTAAGAAAACTCTCCTAGATGGCCTTAATGTGACACCATAGTTGAGAGTCATAGATCTTTAAGACTTTGCAAGTAAAATGTTAAAACACTTATTGGTCACACATCTAAGTGATATGTCTTAATTCAAGTAGAGTAGGCTTCTTGGCTTATTTTTAGTTCTGACTGTGAGTGTAGATGTCAGTGTTCTGAAGACAGAGGGAAGGACAGTGCTCCTTACTCAGTGCACAAATGGTCTAAACTCTTTCACCTGGGCTGCCCCTTCAGGGTGCCCCATGGAGTAGGCAACTTTGGGCTTGACTTGGTTCACCAGTTCCATGGGGCATCAATGAAATATTGAGAAATCTCCAAAGCAACATAGACCAAGAGAGACAATTCAAGGAGAAAAAAAAAACACACAGTCACCAAAAGAGGTCCTAACATATTTCATAGATTTGCTAACCAAACTGGAACTTTATTCTCTGATGACTTAGAATAGTAACGTCCTCAGGAGAGAGGAGGGTGTTTTGATCTTCTTGTAGAAGTTTAAACATCCCATTAACACTATGATTATAGATAGTTAGATATCTCTTCCAAGTAATGTTCCCATTCAAAGCCATACCTTTATTTTGGGGATAAACAGTTTCACCCCTTCTAAAGGTACTTGCGTTTTTGGTTTGCCATATGCAGATTTGGTCATTTTGGGAAATGCATGCTTAAAATCATTTTTAACTATTCACCCTAACTGTATCACTAGCTCTAAATCTGTTTCTTTATATATAGAGTAAGCTAGTAATTTGTGTATACCACACAAGTATTTTTGCAAACTATAAAATATAGTTTACATTGTCATGTATGTTATAAATTTGCATTTGCACCCTTATCATGAATGGCACAAATATAAATGTATATCAAATGAATTTACTTATAGTATTAATTGATAAAAATAATGTTCAGTTAAATTCTGCATTATGGGTAAGAAGGGAATTAAAAATATCTTCTGGTAAAAAAAGTATTTTATATGCTATACCGATATTTCAAATTACCAGTGGAGAGAGAAGAGTATTTTTGTGTTTGGATTTCAGGTGAAAGGATTTGCGCAGGAATAAGGAAAAGAAATGATGGGTCATGAATCTTGTCCTATAAGCATTCTTCCCTGCTTTCCCTGATGAAACCAGCAGTTGTCAATCCCCCAGTTTGTTTGAAATTTTTTTTAATACATACTAATTGATAGCAAAAAAGAAAGTAAAAAAAAATATTAGAAGGATATAAAAACCTGAATTCTACAAACAGTTCTCACAGTTCATTGATTTGTGTTATAAGCTGAAGTCTGCCTCTTACATCAGAGGAGTAATCTTTTCCACTTCAGGCCTCAGTTTCCTCAAATCTGAACAAAGGATGGTATCATCCAGTTCTAGAATCCTACTCTTTGGCAGAAAAAAAAAAAAAAAAAAAAAAAAAAAAGCCCTGAAGTGGTTAACAGATATTCAGAGTCTGGGAAAATGCAAGGAGAAGCTGTCACCACTGGAGCTTAGCTGGCAGCCCTCTTACCCAATTCTCTGTCTCCCCTCCAATCCCATCCTCACCCTGCTAACCTACCCCAGATGAGTTACAGATAGACCTGTCAAACTGACCTCTACATGTAGTACCACGTAGGAATCAAGGAGCTTGCACATAGGGGTACTCATGTTCCTCTCCACACAGGTGTTCACACATACACACATGCTTAAGCATTTAAATTTGCTCACACATGCAACCCTTCACAATTGCATGCACATAGACACACACATCCACAAACAGACACACAGGATCAGTCACCTATGCATGTACACAAATCTAAGTGTGCCCCTCTGATTATCCACAGGCTCATACACATGCTTGCAAACCCAGCTCTCACAAAAACATGCACACAGAGTATAAAGAGACATAATTTCTCAGATGCTGTATTATTCAAGTGCATGCTCACACAAATACAGGCACATATAAATACCCACCCAGTGCAAGAGACTGTAGACCATTTTCTGAAGTAAAGTTGCAAAATGCAGCTGTTTTGGCTCTGAACAAAGACTATAAAATCCAGAGTAAACAAAGGAATGCTCTTCATACATTCTGGTTTTAATATATTTAGCTATGAACAGCTTTATCTGCCACATGTCTCTCTCTCTCTCTCTCTCTCTCTCTCTCTCTCTCTCTTTTTGCCATTCAGGGTGTTGGAGTTATGTTTACATAACAAGGTCTTGGAACATTTGGTCAAATTAATATTTCTTTTATGTGAAAAGATACTGCCTTCAATGGCTGGTTTTAGCTGTTGTTTAGCACCATTTATTCGATGGAGAAACTCTTCATGGTTGTTCAGTCTTGACATGTTTTGCCACAAATTGCTTCTATTTGTGTCTTCCAGCACCTACAATCACCTTTAAGAGTTTTCAGATCACTGGCTAGAAAAGAATAAAGGCTGTTCTTCCAAGTCTTCATATTTTTTAATGCCTTTCATATGTTTGGAAAACTAAACAGCTTTATTAATTAATACTTACTTTGGGACATGTGAGCAGAAAAAAAAGGGAAGAAGATGTGTGCTGCTGTCCTCAGCATAAATGAGAACAGCTGGAGCTGGAGAACAGAAACAGAAAAACAGAGTGTCTTTATTTATGGAGGATAAAGCCACAGTCCTGGAATCTCGATGGGCAATAATTTAGCAGGCAATTGAGTGAGGTGCAGTAGGTTACAGAAGCCTGGACCAGAGCTTAGGTCCCTCCACGGGGCACCTGTGTGACTCAGGGCAAATTATTTTAAGCTCTGAGATTTGGGTACCTTCAATGTACAAAGACAGTCCCTCACTGAATTTTTGTCACAGAGAGTGGTCAGTATAGTCCTTTTGGTACTCAAAAATCATGATATGTTTTTATCTTTCCTTCAATTATTGTCTGCAACATCATCTATTTAGTCTTTGTATTAAACCCTAGACCAGTGATTCTTAACCTATAAAAGATTCATGTGGTTTGCTATCTCAGAAAAGGATCATCTTATATTTTTAAGTGCTTTTATTTCCCCCAGAGGAGTTTTGTGGGTTCCTGGACTCAATGCCAGCATATGTGAGGGAGGCTTCCCAACACCCATAAGCAATTATCTGACACCAACTGGGTGCCTACAATTCAACTCTATTCTGACACTATCTACTCAGAGACAGCATCAGATTTCACAAGATTAAAGTTCAGTCCTCCAAGGCTGCCCGCCTCCCATTTTAGATGCCAGTTGTAAGCCCTGGTGATCAGTTGTGCTTCTCACCAACCAGCTATGGATTAGACATTCCAACAATCCCCTCCTTGGACTTCAGACTTCAGGTTGTTACCTGTTCTTCTTACCCAATGGCTATAAATCAGAGGTTCCCACAACCTCCTCATCAGGTTCAGTTAATTTGCTAGAGATGCTCACGGAAGTCAGAGAAATATTTTACTTACTAGATCACTGGTTTATTTTAAAAGTTATAACTCAGGAGCTGCCAGATGGAAGAGATGCATAGGACAAGTTGTGTGGGAAGGGGCACGAGCTCCCATGCCCTATTCAGGATTTTCACTCTCCCCAAATTACCATGTGTTTACCAACTCATAAGCTTTCTGAACCCTGTCCTTTTGAGTTTCATAGAGGCTCCATTACATAGACATAGTTGATTAAAACATTGACCATTGGCAACTGATTCAACTTGCAGCCTCTCACTTCTCCCCAGAGGTTGGGGGCGGTAGGACTGAAAGTTTCAACCCTCCATGGTTGGCTCCACTGGTAACCAGTCCCCATGCTTAGGTGTTTTACAGAAGTACCCTCATTAACATAAGAGGCATCTTTAAACTTTTATCACTTAGGAAATTCCATTGAGAGCTGTGAGCCAGGAATTATGGAGGAAAACAAAATATATATGAGAAATATGAATCTGATCATCTGAATGACCAAATTCACTGTTGTATCTCCAGTACCCAGATAAGTGTCTGGCACCTAATAGATTCTCAATAGTGTTTGCTGAAATGACAAATAAGTTTCTCAGATATTCCCATTTGGGTCCCCTATCCCAAGACAAAAAAAAAAAAAAAGATTCACTCTATTCTTTCCATGAAAAATCATAATTGCCATGGGCTGAACATGTCCCCCCAAAATTTATATGTTGAACTCCTAGCCCCCAATGCGATGGTATCAGAAGATGGGTCCTTTGGAATATGACTAGGTTATGGAGGGTGGAGCCCTCATGAATGAGATTAGTGTCCTTATAAAAGATACCTCAGATAATTATCTTGCCCTCCTACTGCCATGTGAGGGGACAGAAAGAACCAGTAAGCATAACACCAAATCTGTCATACACAAAAGCACCAAATCTCCCAGTACCTTGAACGTGGACATGCCAACCTCCAGAACTGTGAGAAATAAATGTTTGTTTATTTAAGTCATGCAGTCTATGGGATTTCTGTTATAGCATTATGAACTGATTAAGACAATAATCAAAGACTACGGCTCCCCATCACTCTGTCCCCAGGACCTGGAATGGCATATAAAAGAGGCTTAATAAGTGTGTGTTACATGAATCAATAAAATAACAGTAAGAATTTTTTGTGGGGACAGCAGAAATATAATACCATTAAAATATCATCATTAAAATAATCCAGTTCCACATTTCTTGCAGAGAAGCAAAGTTCTTCTTGTTCTTCACTTATTTTTACTTATCTGCTTCCAAGTGGGGCTCCTGTCCTTAGACCCAGAGTATACAAATTATGCTGACATACCACCCTCTGTTTTTCTGATAATACATAATTTATCTCAATAATTTCATCTATACTTTTTTCTAATTGCCATATGCATTAGAAAATTCCCATCTCAAGCTCATCCTCTTCATAAACTTTAGCTTTCAATATTGAGTGAGCTGGAGCACTCTATCAGGAGAGCCTGCAAATGCCTTAAACTAAAATGATCACCAGCATTCACCCAGTAGACATCCTGAGTACCCCTGTACCTGTCTGCACCCTGTTGGGTCTCCTTTTCATCCTCTCAACACTTTTTCTCCTTCTGCATTAACTATTGTTGCAGTTTAAGTATCCATGTCTTGCTCCCTTTTCTTCTTCCTGCACAAATCTATGCACAAAAAGTCTCTGAGAGGCAGTGTGATGCAGCAAAAGTTCACAGGACTTAAATTTACCTTTAAAAGATTTAAAGATACCTATGACCTTGAATAACAGTAGATGAGAAATAACTGCCAAATGCACTGAAGAGCAGAGACACTTGTTGAAAAAGGCAAATCTATAAAATAAAGTTAGCAAAAATAGCTCCCAAAAGGAAGTGCAATACATAAGGGCAAACCAGCACTCATTTCTTTGAGCAACTAGAATAGGGTATGCAGACTAGCATCCTTGACACACCTTCCACAATGCTGAGATGTAGGCAAAGTACGTGGTTTCAGGAAAGCTTGAAGCAGTTTCCCAGGAAGGAGGAACCTTGACTTGGGACCAACCTGGCTGCAGTTGATCTCTGCTTTCTGGGAAGAAGCAAAGGCACAAAAAATTCACAGTCATATAACCCTGCTAAATAAGTAACCTCATGCTGTTATGTGGGAAAATGTGTTGATACAGAAACCCATTCTGGCCCCAGCTTAACCCAAATTCTCCTGAAAACAGCTGTCCTGTAAGAACCTACCCCACTCAAAGAGGAGAAACCAATAAAAAGGAAGAAGTACAGGATCTCTACAAAGATACTACAAGAAATAATAAAAAGAACAGCAAAATGTGAAAGATGACTAAGCCTCACCAGAAAAATATTGCCATAGAACAGATGTAATATATGAGCAAACACAGAATCATAAATAAAATTTTAAAAATACCTTTTAAAAAACTGTACTAGTAAGATGCAACAAGTTAACCAAAAGAGATGAAACATGAGCTGACAGAATGTGGGAGATAAGTGGAGAGGAAATGGGAAAATTATCATCTACAAAACATGTCTGCATTGGAAAGAGCACAGAAGAAAATAGAAACTGCTCAAAGTGCAGTAAGGCCATGAAAGACAGAAAGACAAAAAAATGAGAGAAAAATGAACAAAGAATTTTAAAAGATTGCAGATGGCAGGTATGAAACAAAGGAAAGAAAAAAATGACTTCACACATGCACTGTGAAAGGTAGCTTCAAAAACTGAATAAATATGTTTTTAAAGCTATGATTTTGTAAATATTTTCAGATGTAAAAGAAGACCTAACTATATACGTTGAAAGTGTACCCTATAATGTAAGACTTTTTGCAAGGAGAAAAGTTCAAATTACTGATCTTCTAAGATAGAGAAAGAATACTTTGGAGATGATGATTAGATCATCTACATGAGAAAATAATCAGGCTAGATTCAAAATGATTCATAGCAACATTTACTGTTAGAAGACTGAGGAACATGTGGTTCCAACATCCTCAGGGAAACAAGAATTTTAGCCTGAAGAAATGTTGGTCTAATTATAAATTCGACATTCATTCATTTGTTCTGAAATCTTTATTGAGCACCTATTATAGTCAAGCATTCTAGGTACAAGGAATACAATATCAGCAATAATAATAACTAGCAGATAAAATTCCCTCTCTTATAAAGCTTACATTCTAATTGGCAGTAAAAATCGAGCAATGTATGTATAATGGGAGGAGGTGATAAGTGATAAATTCTAAATAAATAAATAAATAAGCATAGAATGTACATAGAGATTATCAAAAGCATTGCATTTAAGTGATAAATGCTCAATAAATAAAACAAATAAATAAATAAGCATAGAAAGTAAATAGAGATTATCAAAAGCACTGCTGTTTAGAGAGGGTGCCCAGGAAAGCCTTAATGAGACATGACATATGAGCAAAAATAGGAATGAGTAAAGGAGTAAGCCTTGCATATACTCAGGGAAAGAACATTCTAAGCAAAGATAATAGCTACTACCAAGGCGCTAAAGCATAAATGTGCCTGGAATGTTTAGGAAACAAGAAAAAGATCAGTATGGATGGAACAGAGTGAGGAGGAGGCAATAGGAAGATGAGGTTAGGAAGGTAATGTGGAAAGGCTATTTTTATGTTGGCTATTTTAAGGCTTTGAGATTTTACTCTGAGATGGGAAGCCATTGGAGAGTTTTAAGATGAGTGACATGATCTCTTGCATATTTTAATTCCCTTGTTCTATCTTCTATATTACAAAATGACCATAGGCAAATATAGGAGTCTATTTAGGAGGCTATTAAATAATATAAGTTAAAGTTGATGGTGGCTTGACCCTAAGTGTTAGTCATGTAAGCAGTGAAAACCAAAAATATTTGATTATGAATTGACTGTAGGATTAAAAAATAAGAGAGAAGCTCTAATTCATTGTTGGTGGAATACAAAATGATACACCCACTTTGGAAGCTGTTTGGTAGTTTCTTACAAAACTAAATATACTCTTACCATAAGATGCAGCAAATGTGCTCTGATATTTGCCTAAAGGTATTAAAAACTTATGTCCACACAAA
This sequence comes from Phocoena phocoena, assembly GCF_963924675.1. Lineage (NCBI taxonomy): Eukaryota > Metazoa > Chordata > Mammalia > Artiodactyla > Phocoenidae > Phocoena > Phocoena phocoena. The sequence goes on along the minus strand of NC_089223.1, from coordinate 99,457,518 downwards.
ACTTGCAGATGGGTGTTTAGAACAGTTTTATTCATAATTGCCAAAACCTGGAAGCAACCAAGATGTTCTTCAGTAGGTGAATGGATAAATAAACTGTGGTGCATACAGACAATGGAATATTGTTTAGAGCCAAAAAAATGAGCTTCCAAGCCATGAAAAGACATAGAGAAGCCTTAAATGTATATTATATAGTGAAAAAAGCCAACTGAATAGGCTACATACTGTGTGATTTCAACTATATGACATTCTGTAAAAGGCAAAACTATTGAATAGTTAAAAAAAATCAATGACTGTCAAGGATTAAGGGAGAGAAAGGGATGAATAGGCAGAGCATAGGGGAGTTTTAGGGCAGACACACTACTCTGTATGATGTTATAAGGGTGGATACATGGCAATATATATTTACCAGAACTCACTGAATGTACACCACCAATAGTGAACCCTAATGTAAAGTACAGGCTTTGAGTGATAAAGTTGTGTCAATGTAGGTTCATCAATTATAACAAATACACCATTCTGATGGGGGATGTTGATATTGGGGGAGGTTATGCATGACTGGAGGCAGGGATATATATGTACGTTCTGCTCAATTATGCTTTGAATCTAAAACTACTCTAAAAAATAAATTCTATTAAAAAAGTAAATAAAAAGAGAAGAGTTAAAAATGACTCCATGTCATTTTGTTCACTGGGGTAAAAAATGGACTTGCCATTTACTGGGAAAATTGTGGGAGGAATAGATTTGGGATTTGGTAAGGGGAAGATTAGAAGCCCACTTTTGAAACTGTAACATTGGCAGTCCAAGTAGGGAAGCTGAATAGGTAGTTAGATTTATAATAAAATATTTTTGAGCATACAAGAAATCACAAATTTTGAATAAGCCTTTTTTAAGTATTAGAAGACAAACTTTAGCAAAACTTAAGATCAATAGAAAATCATTGGGAAAGGAGCCTATGGTGGACTTTTAACTCATACATCTATAGGGCTAAGATTAAGAAACCAGTATTACTAAATATTTAATGAAAATAATAAAAATGTTATAAACCTAGAAAGAGAGAAATGGAAAATAGCAAATGAAAAAGCAAAGGGAAAAAGTGTAAGAGAGAGTTTAAGAAGACATGTCCTCATCTCTTATAATGAAGCTCTCAAAATTATATAATTTAAAGTGGGTAAATCAAGTTACAAGGATGCAAGTACATTTAAATGTATAAAGTTAAATAGGAGAATAATAAGAAAAAGCAATCATTTTATTAAGAAAAAATAATTAATTACAGCAGACACTTCAACCTCCCACCTACTTCCCTTCTTTCTTACTACTTCAATGGTCAGCACAAATTACAATTACCAGCATCTGTTTTTTGTTTTCTTTTGTTTTTGCTTGAGGACTTGGCTTTCTGTCGCAAGGAAAACATTTTGCCCATCCAAGTGGCATCAAGAAGTGCCAGGAAATTAACACACCTTTAGATCAGCCCTCAACCAAGACTCTTCGCATCAGGTGAATAACCCTGAAATACAAATGTATGTTCTACCCTGGCTGCTCAAGATTTTTCAGTCACTCATAACAATAGTAGGCCCTTTTGAGGTCTGCCTTCCCTTCCTAGCTATATCCCTACTTTTTCTTCTCAGAAATATCCTTTAATCTGGTCCTGATTCTGATGGAAAAAAAATTAAGACAGTTGGTATGAGAAATGGTACTACGAAGCAGATACTCAGGATGGATTCTGAAATTGGATCACTTACCAACCGGAAGACAATAATGATGCTACTTTTGGGGTAAGAGGTGCTAATACTTGCTGTGTTTTAACTAGCATGGATCTCACGATTTCACTCACCTGTGGTGCATTGGGGTGTGATACAAATAGAGGGGGATGCCCCAACTAATGCAATATTTCTATCATTAGAGAGATAAAATACGGTAGTTCCTAGAAGTACCATGGAATTGGTTACTGTTAAGTGCAATTGAAACACTGAGAAAGAAATAGCACACATCAGCTAATTAACAAATGAGGGCATGATTTAAAAGCCAATATATATATGTAGAAATATCAGCTCCTCCTCAAGGTCATCTACTTTCCCTTTCAGTCAATGGTTTATTTTCTGGATATTCCAGAACATCATGCTGATCCATTGTATTGATGAATCATGGTAAACAGACTTGAAGAGCACGAAACGGCAAGTGCACTGGATGTTCTGGTTGAATATATGCATACTAGACGGTGTGTGATGAATCCTATAATGAATGAGTTATGCACCATCTCCACTGATAAAATTTGTAGGTGTCCATTGATCTGGGGAATGGTAGAACATCATTTTCAAGAAAAAAGGACAAGCGATTATATACCTCCTACCACTAAAAAAAGGAGAAACAGTACTTGATAGGTTCTTCACATTTTGAAGACAGGATACCATGCTTGGGAATCCTGGTGCGGCTTGTATATTGGATGACAAAGAAAGCTGTCAGATTGTGGTACAAAATCTTCCCAATTGGCCTATATGGCAGGTACAAGTGTCTGTGCTAGATATAAAAACTGTGTGAAGTCTGGCAAACCTTAATAGAGTCAGAGCACAAATCTCTAAGGTTCTGAAACAAAGGCATATTCTCTGCAACACAGAACTTTACTATTTTTAAATCAATGCCTGACACGTTGTTGGGCCCTGGTAAAACTGAGTTCATGATTATAGGACACCAAGTTATTATACAAAATTGGTCAGAGCTACTATTGTCAGACTCACCAAGTCAGAGTCAGGTGGGCACAGCAACAATTCATTGTGACCCATTTATATCCACAAGGCACAGGTCATTTATATAAACAGGTGGCATAGACTTATATGCCACCTATTTTTGTCATAATTACCTCTTTCACTAAGCTCACTCTTATGGCCTTGCGGTAGTCACCAGCTTACTTTATGAATGAGCTATCTTGATATGTACATATAAGCTCAGAATGGACCTCAGTGGCACTACAGCTTCATTCAAAAGTGGCTTTGAAAGACACCGATGAGTAAAATCCTCCTACAGGGCAGAGTTATAAACATTAAGTCTCTATTCATCAACTTGATGTACAGAGAAAAGTGGCCTGGGTGAAGAATATATATGGACTTATAGACAGTGATAAATGTCTTGTTTTTTTGACCAGTGTCTTTAAAGGAACAAGATTAAAAGATGGAAGAAAAAGATTTTAGAGCAAGAGGCATACGGATGGTACTTCAAGGGTGAATGCTAAGTGTGCAGATCTTTATGCACTCCAACCTGAGAGGTCACAGCAATGGAGGCACTGAATAACCAGGGAGACAGCTGACCTCATCTGTCATCTGTGAGGATTAGCCAGCCTCTTTCCTCAGCTACCCCTTGCATGGAGAAGCTACGGTGGCATGGGTGGAGATAGTGCATGGATTTAACAGCTGATTTAGTTACTGCCACTACTAAATGCCCAACCCATTAGCAGCAGAGACAAAAACTGATGCTGTGATATGGCATCACCTTTTCCAGAAGACTAACTAACCAGCCACTGAGCAGCAAGTTGATTTCACTGGATTTTTTTACCTGTAGGGGGTCTATTTCATAATTACTGAGATTGACAACTATTCTGCGAATGGATTTTTACTCCTTATTCTGAATGCCTTGACCAGCATCAGTATGTAAAAGGTCACTAGGTTATTGTCATGGGATTTTGCATAATACTATCTCAGACCGAGGGACTGACTTACAGCAACAAGGTAGTGTGACACTTGGACGTGAGCACAGGATCCACCAGTTCTTCCATTCACTCTATCACCAGCCTGCTGCCATCCATCGGGAACACTGATATAGACTCTTCAGGATATAACTAAGATGCCAGCTCAGGTATGGTACCCTATGGGTCTGAAGTGATGCCCTTCAATATTTGATGTATATTTTAACCAACAGCCATGATATGATGTTGGTCCTGCAGTAGGTAAATAAGGTCCAGAATCCAAGAGGTAGAAGGTAAGAGTGACCTCACACGTCATCACTCTCAGTGACCTTCTTGGGCAATATGTGTTTTCTGTGCCTACTACTTCCAGCTTTAGGTTTTGCTGGACTCTAGAGATCTAGTTTCACAGGCAGTAGGATGCTTTTTCCAGAGATACAGTGGGAATTCTACTATGTCTCTCACCATGTGATCTTCATGCTAGTAGACTAATAGGCAAAAAGAAAAAAATAGAAAAAGTGGAGTTATTATAATTGGTAAAGTTAATTGACCTCAATAATCATGAGAAGATAATGTTGCTGTTATATGGGGTTATAGGGATCAGTAAGTATGGGATTCAAGGAATTTCTGGCGGTACCTCTTGATGTCTCCATGTTCTGTCCTATGATAGTAGTAAAGGAGCAGTTGTAGCAACCACAACCTAATAAGGTCATCAAAGCCAGAGAGGAGTAGAAATGCGGATAAATGAAATCTAGGACAGGTGGTAGAGGCAGGAGGAGATGTACAAAAATCAAGGCTCTAAGACCAGCTTTTAGCAGTTGGAATTAGAGCTTGTCCTATCAAGTCTTCTTTTGTAAGACTTCCTTTTAAAAAAAAAAAACTTGCGACAGGTTACCATCTCAAATAACTGTTGACAGGAATTTGACATGGGACATGAATAAAGTCGTGTGATGACAGGGTGGTAGGGCTGTAGTAGATGCTATGACTGTTCCATCATTATCTCTAATCCCTTTCAATTTTAGGGCAGAAAATTCCAACTTTGAGTACCTGCACTTCTTTGTCCTAGGTTTTCTCAGTTATTGATGTTACTTCCTCTGTGAGAAGAGTCAGAAGTGCAGGGAAATTATCAACCCTCAGAGCAGCCCTCAAAAAATCACCAGTGTGGATTGGCTTATAATCACCACAGTTCCCTTACCTTCAGATGAGATGATTCTGAGAAGTGTTTTGCGCTGGCCCTAAGAATTTCACAGCAAGATTTCACTCCAGTCACCCATGGTGGGAGCTGGTTTGATAATACCACCTTAGTGCCTTTATTCCTCCCCCACTTTCCTACCGTTACCTTCCAAATGATCGACATTACACTTGAAATCCTTGCTTCAAGATCTGCTTCTGAGAGAAACTAAATGAAGACACTAGTGTTGTAATCTTATTGTGAAGATTCAATAGTTGCTGTGTAAGTCAGTGAAATAGCAAGAATTTATATAAAGTTGTAGTTATAAAAGTAACATTAAGAAGAGCAATTAACGGAACATAATTCTAAATTATCAAGGGACACATACATAAATAAAAAAAAATACACTTCACGTAGTAAAGGATTGTAAAAAGGAGCAGTAAAAGTGGAAAGTGTCACATAAATTATGAGATAAAATTAAGACTAATTGCCTATTTATATACAAAGAATATCACATCAGATTACAAAGGAAAAGCATATGACTATAACTTGACTTAAAGAAGTTGAAAAATAAAAGGATGGGCAATTTTATACTGCGAAAATATAGATGAAAGGGTGGATTAAAATCTAAATATCATTCAAAAATGAGCTAAACAAGAAATAAAGAAAAACTAGGGTCATTTATGGATAAAGTTTACAGTTCTAATACAGATCAAGGCACTTTAAATATATATTTAATGAATAGTTTAAGATATATCATCATTAACATAGGAAAACTATAGGAAATGACAGGAAAGTAAATAGAAATATATTATCCATTTAATTCACTTTCTTTAGTGCTTGACATAGGAACAATATATAAACAACAACAACAACAACAACAACACCTATATAGTTATTCTGATGTCGTTAAATTCTAATCCCTGAGAAGAGAGACTATGCCTTCCTTTCTCAAGTTTCTGGTGTAAAGTTAAATGCATAAGATGTTTTATATAGAAGCAAAAAGGAAAAATATCCAGAATGAGTTAGGAATTTAAGTGATCTGAAAAAGATAAGAACTTAAGGAAGATTTTTTTAAGTGTTTTTTTGAAAATATATATTTTATAATGATGAAAGCTAGAAGCCATAACATTTTTAAAATGACAATATACATAATATAAGCATTGTGCAAGGCAAAAATAAAGTAAAAATGCAAACATGACTTGGATAAAAAGTTTACAGCACATATTACAAGTGAAGGTCTTGTTCTCTTAATGTACAGTTAATAAAAGTTAATAGGAAAATCCCAACAGTTCATTAGAATAATCAGCAAAACAAAATTTCACACAAGAGCAAACACAGCTAGACATAAGACATAAAAAGATTAAAAAATAAATAAATAAAGCTACAAGGATACATCATTTTTCACTTCTCAGATTGCAAAGGAGCAAAAGCACTTGATAACAGTATAATGGCAAGGAGTTGGACACTCCCCTTTATTGCTAGTGAGAGTTTATTACAATCTCCATTGGATGGCAAAATGACAATTATCAAATACCCATACTTTTTTACCCAGAAATTCATTTTTTAAACTTTTTTCTATAAATAGACTCACATGTAATTACAAAATGCTTAAAAATGAGATTCATTGCAACTCTCTTTTTCCTAACGATAAAAGGTTAGAAGATCTATCCAGGGCTTCTCTGGTGTCACAGTGGTTAAGAATCTACACCAATACAGGGGACAACAGGTTCGAGCCCTTGTGTGGCAAGATCCCACATGCCACAGAACAACTAAGCCTGTGCCCCACAGCTACTGAGCCTGTGCTCTAGAGCCTGCGAGCCACAACTACCGAACCTGTGCACCACAACTACTGAAGCCTGCGCACCTAGAGCCCATGCTCCTCAACAAGAGAAGCCACAGCAATGAGAAGCCCACACACCACAACAAAGAGTAGCTCCTGCTCATCACAACTAGAGAAAGCCCACACGCAGCAATGAAAACCCAACTCAGCCAGAAATAAATAAATAAAATAAATAAATTTATAAAAAAAAAAAAAAAGATCTACCCAGAGGGAAGTTGTTAAGTATATTATGTTATATTTATGTAATGGGATACTCTTCATTGCAATGAATGAGAAATCCCTATCAAAGCTAATTGTAAGAAATCTCCCATTATTATCAGGAGAAGACACAAGTAGCAGATCAGAACAAAAGACTCTACCATTTAAAAGTTAATGCTAATTCATTGTTATTCAAAAATATTTATTGACATATACTCATTTTAGGTTCTGGAGATATAGTAGTAAATAAGACTACTGAGTTCTGAGTTCATATTCTAGGGGTGGAAGGGGTCAACATATGTTAAAGGAAAACAACGGATTGATGACATTATTTAAGTTCAAGCAGAGGTAAGTGTTCTGAAGTATAATACCAAAGGGTAAATAAAAAGAAAGTCACAAAGATGGAGATTAGAGAGTGCTATTTATTTATTTTTATTTTTTTGCAGTACGCGGGCCTCTCACCGTTGTGGCCTCTCCCGTTGCAGAGCACAGGCTCCGGACGTGCAGGCTCAGCAGCCATGGCTCAAGGGCCCAGCCGCTCCATGGCATGTGGGATCTTCCCAGACCAGGGCACGAACCCGTGTCCCCTGCAGTGGCAGGCCTACTCTCAACCACTGTGCCACCAGGGAAGCCCTAGAGAGTGCTATATTTTTTCCCTCTTCCCAGGCCACTTTAAAATTTTTTTTTTATTGAAGTTGATTCATTTACAATATTATATTAGTTTTAGGTGTACAACATAGTGACTAAAATTTTTTCATAGATTATGTTCCATTTAAACTTATTGTAAAATAATGGCTATATTTCTCGGTGCTCTACAGTATATCCTTTCACTTATTTATTTTATACATAGTGGTTTGTATCTTTTAATCCCTTATTTTGCCCTTCTCCCCTTCCCTCTGGTAACTGCTAGTCTGCTCTCTATATCTGTGAGTCCTTTTCTGTTTTGTTATATACATTCCTTTGTGTGCTGTTTGAAATAAGGATGACCAGTGATGTCAACTCTGAAGAGCTGACATTTCAGTAGATTTTTCAATAGAGGAGCTGACCATGTGAGCAGCTAAGGTGGTACCTAAAAATATAGAAAAAAAGGGAAAAGGTGTGACTTTTCAATGTTTACTGTACTTATAAGTACACTTCACTTATAAGTGAAATAAGTTGTGATCAGTAAGACCTGTTTCATATCTTTATATTAGATGACTATGTGTTCCTCCTGTTTGTTGCTTTACATGTTTATTTATTTACTTCTTTTTTTCTGAGGCATGGACTAGATAATATGATGTTTTGTAATGTCAGGACATCCTGAAGAATACTAGTATATAGAAAATAATAATATGCTTTTATTAACAACATTTTACTTCTCCCTTCATGTATCTTACCTATTTTCCCTGCTGTTCCCACCCTAAAATTGTCATGAACTCATCTGCTAAGGCTAAGAGTAAACCACGGTCTTCTCTCCCTAGTTAGGTCCTTTTGCATCAGTTCTTCTTTAGGAAGCACTATTAAGTAGAATTTACCCCTCACTGGCTTTCTTAATAAAATCCCAGATTCCCATGACACCCACTATCTTCAGCCATTTACCTAAACAATTTTAATTTTCTCTACCTTCTTAACACTAATCTAGAGGAGATATGGATTACACTTTAATTGGCCTTTTGCCTTAATTAAATTTTCCAGAGTTTCTTCTTAAGTGCCATTCAGGCACTCTTTCTTCAATACCTCTAATGTCAAACTGTCTGTTTTTTAAAATTTATTTTCATTTATTTGTTTGTTCTGTCATCAGTATCACATGGAGTTGAAAGAATCTTGAAGTTTGGGTGCAAACCAAATACCAAGAATTGAAAGTCAAGTACAGTTTCCCCTTTGCTGGTTAAATCCTCTCCCTCTGACTCTGAGCATGCTATTCCTTTCTCTAAGGTGAAGTTTCCTCATAAGAGGATCAGAAAAATAATTATGAAAGTCCCATCCAATTTCAGACTCTTAAGAAGTTAGTTTTTCATCTCTTTTATTCTGCTATTTCCTCCCACAGTAGAATAAGAAAAAGGTGTGGCCCTAAGACGTACTTGGTTTCATGCATTAGCTGTGTAAGTTTGGGCATTTAGTCATTCACTGAAAAATAAGCCTTAGTTTTCTCATCTGGACCAATGCAGTGGTAATAATACCTACTGGCTCAGGTAAAAACCTCACATAAAACCTGACTTGAACAGGCTTAAGCCAAAAAGGGAACTTATTAGCTTAGGTAAATGAAATGGCCAGATCTAGAGGAGGCTGCATGACTAGATTCAAGACTTGATGACAAGAAGGCTCTGCGTCTCTCTACCTCCTTGCTCTATGACAGATCCACTTGGTGGCCTCTGTCACATCCAGGATCTACCCAGGCAAGCATAAGATCACTATATAAATAGATATCACAAGCACCACCAAAGACTCACTCCAGCAGTAGAAGAACATTTCTCCTACAGTAGGTAACCCCAAAATGGGAACCTAACTCTCACTGGTTTGCTCCCTAATCATTGGACTGGAAAAGTGAAATATATTGATTAGCTTAACCACTGCTCTCCAGCGCTTTTGGTAAATTGACTCTGCTTGCATCTCCATCAGCAAGAGACAAAAGAGAACAAGGGAGTTTCAAGTGTAAATTCTAGATAAGGCCACCCTGCTTTACTCTGTAGGTAAAGCTTCCCCTTTTCCAGGGCTGGCCATTTTTGAGGATAGCTTTGAATATATAGTATCAAACTCTGAATATACCTGGAAAAGCCCCACAGCTTTCTCCTTAATTAACAACAGGCTCACTCTAAAATTGGCCCTGATATCACTTCTTCCCTATTATCTCCCTGGGACCAACTAAGAAGCTTCCTTACCCTCCATCCATTGAAATGATTCTTGTAAATATTAACAATAACTGCCACATTGCTAGATCCATTGTTCAGTTCTTAGACCTTATTCTACCTGACCTCCGAGATCCATTTTAAATAATTGGTCCCCCTTCTGCCTTGACAGGCTTGATTTCCAGGATCTTGCAGTTTCCTGGTTTTTATCTTACCTCGCTGATCATTGTTTTTCAGTCTTTTGAGCAGAATCTTCTACTTAGCCCTTATTCATTTAGTAATCCTCTCCAGATACTTGGCTTTTTAATCATCTATATACAGAATACTCCAAATATTTATCTTTAGCCCAGGCCTGTCTCCCAAACTCCAGACTCATATATCTACTGCTTACTTTATATCTGCCATGGGTGCTAAAAACTTATCAAATTTGACATGTCTAAAACTGACGTCCTGGTTCTGCCCCATTGCCCACCCCCACACTTTGCCACCACAAAATTTTCCCCATCCCATTTGATGACAACTACTTAGTTCCTTTTATTCAGGCCAAAAACCTTAGAATCATTATTATCCTCACTTTTTCATTCACAGGATACTTTTAACCTATCAGGAAACCCTGTTTGCTCTCCTGTCTACAGGTATTCTGAATCCAGCTACTACTTATCACCACCTCCACCATTACCATCCTGGTCTGAACCACTTGAATGAATCCTGTTTTTTGTTTTTTGGGTTTTTTTGCCTTTACTTTATTCTCAGCCTAGGAACAAGAATGATTCTTTAAGAGTCATGACAGACCATGACTTTTAAGCACTCTGTGCACAAAACTCTAAAATGGCTCCCAATTTAACTGAGAATAAGATCTAACGTCCATTTCTGTGGTCGATAAGACTACATATGATCTGAATCCCTGCCTCATCTAATATCTCCCCTTCACTCATTCTATTCCAGGCATAATGACTTGCAGGCTGTCCCTCAACACAAGTCAAATGTGTGTCCATTTTAGAACCTGTACTCTAGGTGTCCTCATGTCTAGAAAACTCTTGCTCCCTACATCTGATTGTCCATGTCTCTAACCTTCTTAAAATCTTTCCTGAAATGGCATCTTATAAGTGAGGCCAATCTCAGCCTTCTTATTTACAACTGTACTCTCCTCCCCCTCCCTTCAGCTTTCTGATTTCTTTTTACACTGCTATGCTTTCTTTTATTTACCAGCACATGTCATCATCTAATGCATGTGTTAACTTACCATTTAGTACATTTACATTTGCATGATTGAATATAAGATACATGCAGTTGTATGCTTAAGTCTGTTCTTACTTTCATTCAAGATCTAATTGTGTACATTTCTTTCCTACTCTGTATGTAAGTGGTAGCTTGCAATTGGTCATGGCAGGTTGGCTAAATCAGAGAAGTTCACAAAGCTCCAAATTAGGTCTTCCTTTAATTTTTTTGAAGAGCCAGTTCTCAAACATTTTCCAACACAACACTCTATCCATGAGATCAGAGATCTTTGTTTTGTTAATTACCATATCTGCAACATCTAAACTGTGCTTGGCATATGGTAGCCACTCAATAAATGTTTACTGAATAGATACCTCAGAACCAATCATTATTTTAACCCTATTTTTTGGGGGGGTACCACAAGAAGCTTAGAACTTTGATTATCCCTTTTCCTCTCCGTAAATTACTATGGGTAATGAAACAACATGTCCAGCCTCTACCATTCAATTCCCATACCCCTGCTTTATTTTTTCTCTGTTTCATTTGTCACCATTTGATCTTTTCTATATTTCACTTCTACATTTGTTTGTATGTACATTCTATCACTGCAATGTTTTTGTCTATTTTGTTTGAAGCTGTATCTCAAGCACCTTATTCAATCACATATGTCCTGCCCCTGAAGTTGATGTTGGCAGTAGGAAGGAGTGTTTTTTTTTACCCCCAAAGGAAATTCAATGTATTATTTTGCCAGTAAAAAGGTTTTGCTTAACAAAAATAACAGCTATCCCCTACAGTAGCCCATGGATATGTTTTAAGAGTAAATTAGAAATTTTATACAAAGTGTCTAATTTAACATTTCTAAAAGTAGGAACAGTAGAATACTCCTTCTGCAAGAACATAATGTGGTTACGCATGCCCATTGAAAAATAGCTCTGAGTCAAAAAATTTTGAATAATTCCCACTTCAGATTAAATAACACTAAAAGACTTAAATAAATAACTAAAGACTTAAATTAAAGACTTAAATTAAAGACTTAAATTAAATAACACTAAAAGACTTTGTGTATTACTGCAGGATACCTCAGAGCATTTAATACACTAATGTAAATATAAATTCCCTAGGCATGTTAAAGCAAGAAAAAATTCACAAATATATATGTACATACATATTAATACATATATACATATGTATTATAATACCAATTATATATGCATATAATATATATGATACATAGAGAGATATACATATACATACAATATAATATATATACCTTTGTATACATACACACACTATGTATACACACACCATGTATATGCATATTACATGTGTGTGTATATATATATATACACACACACTATATATATATATATATATATATATATATATATATAATCTTTCATGTAATTTTCCTGTACTAAGAATATTTTGAGATTGCTTAACCATGCAGACATTCATTTTCTTACATCTTTGTACTTGTAAATTCTATCAGACTTGGTGATAATTAGATGTAAAATGCAAAGAAACCAAGCTTTCAAGTTAGGAGTCTTAGATAAATTATATTCTTCCTAAGAACTTTATGTATGCACACATATATAAAAGCATACACACCTACACAAATGTATATGGATAAAAGATTATAATACTGTTAACACATACATGGGGGAGAATATTGAAACAATAAATAATGATTGAAATAGTTCAATATTCATAGTGATTTTGTTTTTCAAAATACACTTGAAATTTATTTTATTTAATGGATTTTTTAAAAAGGAAAATACACTTTTATTTGAGGATCCAGGTATTTATCTATAGGCATTAAACCAGATTCATGTCAGAACTCTTTATATTTTTGCATTTAACTCTTTATCTCAAAGAGCTTATCAAAATCTCAATAATATGAGGTGATTTCTAGTTGATTCTGACATAAATACTGTCATAGGAGAGCTCTAAGATTCCTCAGGTAGGTTAAAGCTGGTGTTCTTGGCTGTTTTATGGATGACTGATGTTCCTCTGCACAGTCCCTGGGGTAGGGACTGGTCACAGTGCATTGAGAAGTGGTATGTGAACAGGGGTTATGATATGGTGGTGATTCTCAGTGGGTACACTGTCTTATTAAAAGAAATCACTTAAGAGAAAAGAATTCCATGTAATAAAGTTATTTGAGATGGTTCATTTAGTATGAAAGTAACAGTATGATTACTGGACCATTGACTGAGGTCACCAACACAGTTCAAATAATTTCCTTCACTAGCCAACCGTACTTGAGAGTGATGGCAATCCACTGGAGAATGACAGCTCGGAAACTAAACAGTGTAAATTGATCTTTGGCATAGGTATTCCATGCAAGCCAACTGTAATACTAACCCATTTTCCCTAACCATCACAAGCCCTTCAACTTGCCAAAAACTGTGAAGAGTCAATAAAAAATGCAAATGTTGAAAATAAATGTGTGCATGCTCGCATACATACACACACATAATGAGAAGGGCACTAAGGCGTCTGCAAAATCCTGCCAAATTGCAGATTATTTATAGACAGAGTAATTTTAGTTCAGGGATAGTAGATCATCCGTGTAATTGCTATATATATTAAGGTGTGATATATCTGAAAATGTATGCTTCCATATCAAACCTCAGTATGGAACATTTATCTCATCAGTGAAATCTCTGTACTGTGTCAAACATATAGGTCTCCCTGTCAAAGATACTGTGAGGATGTTGTAAGATATTGAGTTTGAGGAAGCACTCAAATGAATTCTCAAATATGATGTAAAAGTAACTAAGTATTGCCTTTTTGTACAACCTTCTTCTCTGCTTTATCTCTCCTGGCCCTCTTTCCCAAATGTCAAAATATTACCATCTTACAAAACAAAATTTAAAAAGTAACACTAATTAGAAGCAAAGAGTTGAAGAATGCTTCAGAGTTTATCTAATTTCCCTGTACAAAGATGTATTCCCAGATGTTCTTGAATTTCATTTATGGTACCTATTCATTCATTAGACAAACATCCCTTGAGCTTGAACTGTAAGTCTGGCACTGTGTTCCTACAAAGTAAGCATTGTAATTCTCATTTTATACACGAGTCTGGTGAGGCTTAAATACATTGAGTAAACTGCAGCCATATACTATGCAGTTGTGAAATGTTTCACACAAAACCCAGGTATAAGTCTTCTTACCACTATAATGTGTAACCATGAGATAGGAGAGCATTTCAGAAGTTAGCTGACTAATATAAAGGCAAGGAAGATCACATATGGGCAAGGAACCATCATACATTGCCAAATATCTTCTTCGGCACAAGTGGATTTGGGCCAACATGATTTTGCACTCCCTCCCCCTTCAAACTTTCACCCCCACAGTATTCCATCATATAATATAACCTTTTTATAAAACTGTCTTTGATTCATCTCTTCCTTCAAAAAAATTTATAACTTTTTTGAATTTTTATTCATATTAATCCACATTTCCCTCAAGACTCATCTGTATTTATATTTTGGATTATATATTTTTCTGTGCTAGGGTTTATATTTTTTGAACAAGACCTGTGTTGCATACATCATTCTATCTATCATGATGGCTATCCTGAGCTGAGCAACCAACACTTTTTAATGAATGAAAGAAGGAAGGAAGGAAGGAAGGAAAGAAGGAAGGAAGGAAGGAAGGAAGGAAGGAAGGAAGGAAGGAAGGAAGGAAGGGAGGGAGGGAGAAAGGGAGGAAGGAAGGAACCATGGACTCAGCTTCTGTGTATGAACCACTCCTAGTGTCATCCAACCAGCCAGCCAAACATTCTTCGAACTTTCTAGCTACTTATACATATCTATATTAATTCGTTCAAAACTTGAGAGTCAACAATATGCCAGAGAAATTCTGGCAACTGGAGTACAAACCACAACCAAGCATTCAGACTTTAGAGGTACTTCAGTCAGATTTGTGTTTAAAGATTACCCTCTGAAACCAGAAATGAAAGATAACTCTATGGACAAGTGGAAATGTAAGGAATAGCTCATAGGGAGCAAGGTTTCTCCTTGGTTTTAATATTGTCTTATCACAACATAGAACACTATTTCCTCTTTTTGGAAAAGCTAACATAGTGTAAACAGTGAGGTAATCCCATATCACTTATGAATCAGTGCCGAATTGTTAATCACATCAAATCATTATCAACGGTACAAGACCAGATATCAATTACAGGAAAAAAAAAACTGTAAAAAATATAAACACATGGAGGCTAAACGATACACTACTAAATAACTAAGAGATCACTGAAGAAATCAAAGAGGAAATCAAAAATATCTAGAAAAAATGACAATGAAAACATGATCCAAAACCTATGGGATGCATACAAAGCAGTTCTAAGAGGGAAGTTTATAGCAATATAATTCTACCTCAAGAAACAAGAGAAAACTCAAATAAACAATCTAACATTACACCTAAAGAAACTAGAGAAAGAAGAATAAACAGAACCCAAAATTAGTAGAAGGAAATAAATAATAAAATCAGAGCAGAAATAAATGAAATAGAAACAAAGAAAACAATAACAAAGATCAATAAAACTAAAAGCTGGTTCTTAGGGAAGATAAACAAAATTGATAGATCTTTAGCCAGACTCATCAAGAAAAATAGGGAGAGGACTCAATTCAATAAAATTAGAAAAGAAAAAGGAGAAGTTACAACAGACATCTCAGAAAAACAAATCCTAAGGGACTATGACAAGTAACTCTATGCCAATAAAATGGACAACCTGGAAGAAATGGACAAATTCTTAGAAATGTATAACCTTCCAAGACTGAACTAGGAAGAAAATGTGAACAGACCAATAACAAGAACTGAGATTGAAACCATGATTAAAAATCTTCCAATAAACAAACATCCAGGACCAGATGGCTTCAAAGGTGAAATCTATCAAGCGTTTAGAGAAGAGCTAACACCCATCATTTTAAGACTCTTCAAAAACAATTTCAGGAGAAGGAACACTCCCAAACTCATTCTATGTGGTCACGATCACCCTGATACCAAACCCAGACAAAGATATTACAAAAAAAGAAAATTACAGACCAATATCACTGATGAATAAACATGCAGAACACCTCAACAAACTACTAGCAAACAGAATCCAACAACACATTAAAAGAATCATACACCATGACCAAGTGGGATTTATTTCAGAGATGCAAGAATTCTTCAATATATGCAAATCAATCAATGCGATACATCATATTAACAAACTGAAGAATAAAAAAACAAATGATCATCTCAATAGATACAGAAAAAGTTTTTAACAAAATTCAACACAATTTATGATAAAAACTTTCCAGAAAGTGAGAATAGAGGGAACATACCTCAATATAACAAAGGTCATATATGACAAACCCACAGGAAACATGATTCTCAGTGGTGAAAAACTGAAAGCATTTCCTCTAAGACCAGGAAAAGACAAGGATGTCCATTCTTGCCACTATTACTTAAAAACATTTTGGAAGTTCTAGCCATGGCAATCAGAGAAGAAAAAGAAATAAAAGGAATACAAATCTGAAAAGAAGAATTAAAACAGTCACTGTTTGCAGATGACATGATATTATACAAAGAAAATCCTAAAGATGCACCAGAAAATTACTAGAGTTAATCAATGAATTTGGTAAAGTTGCAGGATACAAAATTAATGCACAGAAAACTCTAGCATTCCTAGAAACGAAGGATGAAATATCTGAAAGAGAAATTAAGGAAACACTCCCATTTACCTTTGCAACAAAAATACCTAGGAATAAACTTACCTAAGGAGACAAAAGACTGGTATGCATAAAACTATAAGACACTGTAAGACACTGACGAAAGAAATTAAGGATGATACAGACAGATGGAGAGATATACCATGTTCTTGGGTTAGAAGAATGAACACTGTGAAAATGACTATACTACCCAAAGCAATCTACAGGTTCAATGCACTCCTTATCAAACTACCAGTGGCATTTTTCACAGAACTAGAACAAAAAAATATTAAAATTTGTATGGAAACACAAAAGACCCTGAATAGCCAAAACAGTCACGAGAAACAAAAACAGAGCTGGAGGAATCAGGCTCCCTGACTTCAGACGATACTACAAAGCTACAGTAATCAAGAAAGAATGGTACTTGCACAAAAACAGAAATATAGATCAATGGTACAAGATAGAAGCCCAGGGGCTACCCTGGTGGTGCAGTGGTTGAGGGTTCGCCTGCTGATGCGGGGGACATGTGTTTGTGTCATGGTCCAGGAAGATCCCACATGCTGCAGAGTGGCTAGGCCCATGAGCCATGGCTGCTGAGCCTGCACATCTGGAGCCTGTGCTCCACAACGGGAGAGGCTGCAACAGTGAGAGGCCCCGTGTACTGCAAAGAAAAAAAAAAAAAAAAAAAGATAGAAAGCCCAGAGATAAACCCACACACATATGGTCACCTTGTCTTTGATAAAGAGGCAAGAATATACAATGGAGAATAGACAGCCTCTTCAACAAGTGTTGCTGGGAAAACTAGACAGCTTCATGTAAAAGAACGAAATTAGAACACTTCCTAATGCCATACACAAAAATAAACTCAAAATGGATTAGAGACCTAAATGTAAGACCAGACACTATAAAATTCTTAGAGGAAAACATAGGCAGAACACTCTATGACATAAATCACAGCAAAATCCTTTTTGACCCACCTCCTAGAGAAATGGGAATAAAAACAAAAATAACAAATGGAACCTAAGGAAACTTAAAAGCTTTTGCACAGCTAAGGAATCTTTAAACAAGATGAATAGACAGCCCTCAGAATGGGAGAAAATATTTGCAAATGAAGCAACTGACAAAGGATTAATCTCCAAAATATTAAATCAGCTCATGCAGGTCAATATCACAAAAACAAGAAACCCAATCCAAAAATGGGCAGAAGACCTAAATAGACATTTCTCCAAAGAAGATATACAGATTGCAAACAAACACATGATAGTATGTTCAATATCACTAATCATTAGAGAAATGCAAATCAAAACCACAATGTGGTATTACCTTACACAGGTTAGAATGGCTATCATCAAAAAATCTACAAACAATAAATTCGGGAGAGTGTGTAGAAAAATGGGTACCATCTTACACTGTTGGTGGGAATTTAAATTGATACAGCCACTATGGAGAACAGAATGGAGCTTCCTTAAAAATCTAAAAATAGAACTACCATATGACCCAGCAATCCCACTACTGGGCATATACCCTGAGAAAACCATAATTCAAAAAAAGACATGTACCACAGTGTTCATTGCAGCACTATTTGCAATAGCCAGCACATGGAAGGAACTTAAGTGTCTATCGACAGATGAATGGCTAAAGAAGACATGGCACATATATTCAATGGAATATTACTCAGCCATAAAAAGAAACAAAATTGACTTGTTTGTAGTGAGGTGGATGGACCTAGAGTCTTTCATACAGAGTGAAGTGAGAAAGAGAAAAGCAAATACCATATGCTAACACATATATATGGAATCTAAAAAAAAAAAAAAAGTTTCTGATGAACTTAGGAGCAGGACCAGAATAAAGACGCAGATGTAGAGAATGGACTTTGAGGACATGGGGAAAGGGAAAGTGTAAGCTGGGACAAAGTGACAGAATAGCACTGACATATATACACTATCAAATGTGAAATAGATAGCTTGTGGGAAGCAGCTGCATAGCACAGGGAGATCAGCTCAATGTTTTGTGACCACCTGTTGGGGTGGGATAGGGAGTGTGGGAGGGAGACACAAGAGGGTGGGGATATAGGGATATATGTATACATATAGCTGACTCAGTTTGTTATACAGCAGAAACTAACACACCATTGTAAAGCAATTATACTCCAATAAAGATGTTTAAAAAAATCATCAGGTCAAATTGTTAATACTTAACAATCAAATTGTTAAGACTCTGCACTGCAGTTTAAGCATTTCCAGTTTTCACATCTATTATCTCGTCAAGTCTGTGTAGTAGATAGAGTGAACAATATTACTTTTGGTTTACAAACAAGGAAGCACAAGCTCAGATGACATAAAAAGCTTGCATAAGGTTGAACGACAGATAAATGAGAAGAAGAAAAAAATGAATTTTTCCTGAACCTAGCATAGTCACAGTATAGTTGTCTGATTCACCTCAGTGATGGGACCACTTATGGTAAGATTAATAAAATCCTCATAAAGTCTGTACAGCAAATTCCAAATCATTGTGATCTCTCTGTTCTCTTTTGACATATGAACAAACAATATCATTTACTATTTTTAGTACATGCTTGTCAATCAGAAACTGGATTGTGATGCCTCTAGTATCGTTGAATTAAATTATTCTTTAATATTACACTTTTTAATCTTAATGTATGAATGCTTGTTCTTAGGTCTGAAATATCAGTCCCCAAACTTTGATCTTTACATAGAATCTGGATTTCAGAACTGATTTCCAGCCTCTGCCATGTAATAATATGTGATATGGAGCAAATTTCTTTAGCAATCCAAACATATCCTCATAGGTTAAAAAAAAAAGAAAAAGATGGTGATATATTCTTAACAGTCACTGTGAAGGTTAATTGACAAAGAAAGTAAAATTGCTTAATATCATTTAGAATAAATAATAGCTGCCTGAAAATAGCACCTGTGTTTAATATTATAACTAATCCCATTATATACTTGATTTATCCAAAAGACCAAGGGATGCCTGTTTGCACTTACATTCTTCTCATGGACTAACCAGTGTATGCATGGAGCAGGTATCCAACACATATGTGTTGATTGATTTAAGATAATGTCTAGTAAGTTATGAGAGGCGGACTACTTGTGTATAGTTACAAGATAAGTTGTGAATCAAAAAGAAGAACATGTCACAAAGCTGTAACAGAAAAAATACAGTAAAGCTTATAGGGATTGCCTAAAAATTATGGTCACTTACAAAGAGAAAACAAAATGAAAAGTGGAGAAAGCTACTCAGGCTAGCCCAGAAAAGTACAAATCTGGATAATGGAAACAGCAGGCATCAGAAAAATGACATATGGGCAGGCTGCATGAGAATGTAGATTACAACTAGAGAATTTCAAAGAATTTATTGTCTCTCTCTCTCTCTCTCTCTCTCTCTCTCTCTCTCTCTTTCTCTCTCTTGCTCCTAACTCTTAGACTTAGACTTCTGGGAAATCTAATTCATAACCTGGGGGGTTTCAGTGTGGTAATACCATATCTCTTTAAGAACAGCATACTTTCTTACTATTCAATTGAGAAAGTGAAATTCAAATGTCTTTTGAATTTGCTCAGCATCTTGTACCATTTTTAACCACAGGAAAATCAACTATTACAAAGTCTTAACCTCTGTTTGTTACTTGTTCCTCATTTTCTATGTGAGCTTCACATTAACATATGTGAGAAAATGTATACAAGTAGAAAGTAAAAATTGCAAAGTGAAACAAATGATAAAATGCCAGCTGTTATAGTCAACATTATTAAATTCTCATGATGGATCAATTAATAGGAAAATGTAGTCACAGTTGTTGGTCCTAATTAATCAGAAGGATGGGAATATGAACATGAGTTACTATTAAGTGTACAAAGTGGGAAAGAAAGTTTATACATATCACAATAAAAATATAAGACCACAAGTATATAAGGTATGTTGTTCTTAACATTTTTTTCAGCCCACAAGATATTCCAACTTTTCAATAAATGAAATCTAATCCAGAGTCCCACATTTTTCTAATTTTTTAGTAATTATATTTGTTATATCATTACTGTATCTTATGTTTATATAATAGTTTATAATTTGCAAAATCTTTTCGTATAGTTATCTCCTCTGATCCTCACAATGTCCAGTGAAGATGGTAGAGCAGGGGTGACAGTTAAGAGGGTTCCTTATAAATAATTCTCTCTCTTTCCTTCTGGACATGTGATAGTATTGCATTACCTTGCCTACTTGAGATTTGTTGAGGACCTTGGATTAGTTTTTGGTCAATAAACCAAGGAGAAAAGTAACATATGTCATTTTGGTGCTATGTCATGCTTCTCTGTAGTCTTCTTTTCTTCTGGCAAGTGACTACTAATGTTCAGGACAGTCGCTGCTTCATCAGTGTGGAGCTCTGAGAAACTGCAATGATCAGCTCCATCACTACATGTCCTGGGATCAAAATGCAAAGTGAGCAAGAAATACATATTTGTCATTACAAGTCACTAAGACATTGGGGTCATTTGTTGCCATAACATAACCAGACTTTTCTGACTAATAAAGCAAGTATAATTTTCCCTTCCTTTAAAATGATTGTCTAATGCTTAGAGAAGCTAAGTGGCTTACTAGAGATAGAATCGTTTAAATTAAAAGTACTATTTTTCTTTTAGAGCAAGCAAAATATGGAGAAAACAGAAAAAATAATTAAATAATAATATTTTTATCAAAATAACATGAATTTTCATTTAGTGCTATCATCTTGTGTGTGTGTGTGTGTGTGTGTGTGTGTGTTCTAATGTTTTGCGTTAAAAGTGGTTTTAGGTGGAGAAGGAATTTGTGCAGCATGGAAATCCTTGTGTTGATATTTAATTTTCTTCTCTATGGTCAGAGTGTAAATATTTCTGTGATCTTGTTAATTCTGCCATCTTTGTACAGAAGCTGGAAGTGGTCTCCTTACTTTCTGACAGCAAGTTGATAATACATACATTGGGTCAGCATATAGGCTGGAGGTCCTAACACTGCTTTCTAGAATGTCTCCAATTTTGCCTTAAGTTTCTTTAGAACACAAATTCAAGATAATCAAAATCAGTCCCCTGTATCAACTTATTACATTAATCAATACAAGAAATCTACTTCAACCTTTAAGACAGTGGAAGAGTAAGACGTGGAAATCACCTTCCTCCCCATAAATACATCAAAAATACATCTACATGTGGAACAGCTCCTACAGAACACCTACTGAATGCTGGCAGAAGACCTCAGACTTCCCCAAAGGAAAAAAAAAAAATCCCCACATACCTAGATAGGGCCAAAGAAAAAAAGAAAAAAAAATCAGAGACAAAAGAATAGAGATGGGACCTGCACCTCTGGGAGGGAGCTGTGAAGGAGGAAGTTTCCACACACTAAGAAGCCCCTTCACTGTTGGGGATGTATGTGGGAGGGGGCGAAACTTCAGAGCCACAGAGGGGAGCACAGCAACAGGGGTGCAGAAGGTAAAGTGGAAAGATTCCTGCACAGAGGATTGGTGCTGACCATCACTCACCAGCCTTAGATGCTTGTCTGCTACTGACACACTCGTGGCAGCCTGTGCAGCATGCCACTGCCAGGGTCCCATCATCCAGGGCCAACTTCCCCAGGAGAATACACGGTGAGCCTCAGGCTGCTGCAATGTCATGTCAGCCTCTGCTGCCCCAGACTTGCCCTGCATTCCAATTATGACTACTGTACCCTTCCTTCTCCCAAGCCTGAGTGAGCAAGGAAGCCCTAATAAGCTGCTGCTTTAACCCTCTCCTGTCTGGGCAGGGAACAGATGCCTGAGGGCAGCCTCCAGGCAGAGGTGGGGTCAAAATCAAAGCTGAAGCCCAGTGGCTGTGAAAACAAAGAAAAGAAGGGGAAATTTCTCCTTGCAGCCTCAGGAGCAGCAGATTAAATCTCCACATCAACTTCATAAACACTACATCTGTGGAATACCTGAATAGACAATGAAAGTTCCCAAAATTGAGGTGGTGGACTTTGGGAGCAACTGTAGATTTGGGGTTTGCTTTCTGCGTCTGATTTGTTTTTGATTTTATGTTTATATTAGTTTATTTTTCAGTGCTTGTTATTGTTGGTGGATTTGTTTATTGGTTTGGTTGCTCTCTTCCCTTTTTTAATTTATTATTTTTAAAATTTAAAAATCTTATTTCTATTTTTCTCTTTTTGTGAGTGTGTGTGTGTATATTGCTTTGTGTGATTTTGTCTGTTTAGGTTTGCTTTTACCATTTGTCCTACAGTTCTGTCTGTTCCTTTTTTTCCCTCTTTTTCAGATTTTGTTGTTGTTGTTTTGGTTTTTGCTTGTTTGTTTTCTTTTTATGAGTGTGTGTGTGCATGTTTCTTTGTGTGACTTTTCTGTTTAGTTTTGCTTTTACCATTTGGTTTGGGGTACTATCTGTTCGGTTTTTTTTTCTTCCTTTTCTTCTAAGCCTTGAGGCTGGCGGGGTCTTGGTGCTCTGGCTAGATTTCGGACCTGAACCTCCAATGTGGGAGAGCCAAGTCCAGGACATTGGACCACCAGAGACCTCCCAGGCTCATGTAATATCAATCGGCAAGAGCTCTCCCAGAGATCTCCGTCTCAACACTAAAACCCAGGTCCACCCAATGTCCACCAAGCTCCAGTGCTGGATGCTCCATGTCAAACAACTAGCAAGACAGGAATACAACACCACCGATTAGCAGACATGAGCTCACAGACACCTGAAAAAACATCACTAGATGCAGCCCTGCCCACCAGAAGGACAAGATCCAGCCCCACCATCACAACACAGGCACCAAGCTCCTCCAGCAGGAAGCCTACATAAGACACTGAACCAACATCACCCACTGGGAACAGACACCAAAACAAACGGGAACTATGAACCTGCAGCCTATGAAAAGGAGACCCCAAACACAGTAAGTTAAACAAAATGAGAAGACAGGAAAATATTCAGCAGATGAAGGAGCAAGATAAAAACGCACCACACCAAACAAATGCAGAGGGAATAGGTAGTCTACCTGAAAAAGAGTTCAGACTAATCATACTAAAGATGAACCAAAATCTTGGAAATAGAAGGAAGAAAATACAAGAAACGTTTAATGAGGACCTAGAAGAATTAAACAGAACACAATAAATGAAATTAAAAGTACTCCAGAAGGAATCAAAGGCAGAATAACTGAGGCACAAGAATGGATAAGTGACCTGGAAGATAGAATACTGGAAATAACTGCCACTGAGCAGAATAAAGAAAAAAGAATGAAAAGAAATGAGGACAATCTCAGTGACCTCTGGAACAACACTAAATGCACCAACATAATAATTATAGGAGTCCCAGAAGAAGAACAGGAAAAAAAAAAAAAGAACTGAGAAAATATTTATAGAAATTATAGTTGAAAACTTCTCTAATATGGGAAATGAAATAGTTAAACAAGTCCAGGAAGCACAGATAGTCCCATACAGGATAAATACAAGGAGAAACATGCCAAGTCACATACTATTCAAACAAACAATAATTAAATATAAAGAAACAATATTAAAAGCAGCAAGAGAAAAGCAACAAATAACATATAAGGGAATCCCCATAAGGTTAACAGCTGATCTTTCAGTAGAAACTCTACAAGCCAGAAGGGAGTGGCAGGAAATATTTAAAGTGACGAAAGGGAAAAAAAACTGCAACCAAGATTACTCTACCCAGCAAGGATCTCATTCAGATTTGATGGAGAAATTAAAACTTTTACAGACAAGCAAGAGCGAAGTGAATTCAGCACCACCAAACCAGCTTTACAACAAGTGCTACAGGAACTTCTCTAGGCAGGAAACAAAAGAGAAGGAAAAGACCTACAAAAACACCCAAACCAATTAAGAAAATGGTAATAGGAACATACATATCAATAGTTACCTTAAACGTAAATGAATTAAATACCCCAACCAAAAGACACAGACTGGCTGAATGGTTACAAAAAGAAGACCTGTATATATGCTGTCTACAAGAGAGCCACTTCTGACCTAGGGACACATACAGACTGAAAGTGAGGGGACAGAAAAAGATATTCTATGTAAATGGAATTTTTTTAAAAAAGCTGTAGTAGCAATTCTCATATCCAACAAAATAGACTTTAAAATAAAGACTATTACAAGAGACAAAGAAGGATACTACATAATGATTAGGGATCAATCCATGAAGAAGATATAATAATTGTATATATTTATGAGCCCAACATAGGAGCACCTCAATACAGAAGGCAAATGCTAACAGTCATGAAAAGGGAAATAGACAGTTACACAGTAATACTAGGGGATAAAGTCACTAAAGTGCTAAAGGGACTCCACTTTCATCAAAGGGCAGGTCATCCAAACTGAAAATAAATAAGGAAACACAAGCTTTAATTGACACATTATACCAGATGGACTTAACTGATATCTATAAGACATTCCATCCAAAAACAACAAAATACACTTTCTTCTCAAGTGCACGTGGAACATTATCCAGGATAGATCATATCCTGGGTAACAAATCAAGCCTCAGTAAATTTAAGAAATTTGAAATAGCAGCAAGTATCATTTCTGACCACAACCCTATGAGATTAGATATCAATTACAGGAAAAAAAAAGTGTAAAAAGTACAAACACATGGAGACTAAACAGTACACTACCAAATAACCAAGATCACTGAAGAAATCAAAGAGGAAATCAAAAAGTACCTAGAAACAAAGAGACATTTCTCCAAAGAAGATATACAGATTGCCAACAAACACATGAAAGAATGCTCAACATCATTTATCATTAGAGAAATGGAAATCAAGACTACAATGAGATATCACCTCACACCGGTCAGAATGATCATCATCAAAAAATCTACAAACAATAAATGCTCGAGAGAGTGTGGAGAAAAGGGAACCCTCTGGCCCTGTGGGTGGGAATGTAAATTGATACAGCCACTATGGAGAACAGTATGGAGGTTCCTTAAAAATCTACAAATAGAACTACCATATGACCCAGCAGTCCCACAACTGGGCATATACCCTGAGAAAACCACAACTCAAAAAGAGTCATGTACCACAATGCTCATTGCAGCTCTGTTTACAATAGCCAGGACATGGAAGCAACCTAAGTGTCCATCAACAGATGAATGGATAAAGAAGACGTGGCACATATATATAATGGAATATTACTCAGCCATCAAAAGAAAC
The DNA here is from genome assembly GCF_963924675.1 of Phocoena phocoena. Lineage (NCBI taxonomy): Eukaryota > Metazoa > Chordata > Mammalia > Artiodactyla > Phocoenidae > Phocoena > Phocoena phocoena. The sequence continues at coordinate 99,431,705 of NC_089223.1, read as the reverse complement.
GAAATTGAGTTATTTGTAGTGAGGTGGATGGACCCAGAGTCTGTCATACAGAGTCAAGTAAGTCAGAAAGAGAAAAACAAATACCATATGCTAACACATATATATGGAATCTAAGAAAAGATGTACCTAGGGGTAAGATGGGAATAAAGACACTGACCTACTAGAGAATGGACTTAAGGATATAGGGAGGGGGAAGGGGAAGCTGTGACAAAGTGAGAGAGTGGCATGGACATATATATACTACCAAACGTAAAATAGATAGCTAGTGGGAAGCAGCCGCATAACACAGGGAGATAAGCTAGGTGGTTTGTGACCACCTAGAGGGGTGGGATAGAGAGGGTGGGAGGGAGGGAGATGCAAGAGGGAAGAGATATGGGTACATATATATATATATATATATATATATATATATATATATAACTGATTCACTTTGTTATAAAGCAGAAACTAATGCACCATTGTAAAGCAATTATACTCCAATAAAGATGTTAAAAAAAATACCTAGAAAAAAATGACAATGAAAGCATGATTACCCAAAACCTATGGGATATAGGAAAAGCATTTCTAAGAGGGAAGTCTATAGCAATACAATCCTACCTCAAGAAACAAGAAATATCTCAAGTAAACAACCTAAACTTACACATAAAGCAATTAGAGAAAGAAGAACAAAAAAATCCCCAAAGTTAGCAGAAGGAAAGAAATCATAAATATCAGATAAGAAATAAAAGAAAAAGAAGGGAAGGAAACAATAGCAAAGATCAATAAAACTAAAGCTGATTCTTTGAGAAGATAAACAAAACCGATAAACCAGTAGCCACACACATTAAGAAAAGAAAGGGAGAAGACACAAATCAACAGAATTAGAAATGAAAAAGAAGTAACAACTGACACTGCAGAAATACAAAGGGTCATAAGGGATTACTACAAGCAACTATATGCCAATAAAATGGAAAACCTGAAAGAAATGGACAAATTCTTAGAAAAGAACAACCTTCTGAGACTGAACCAGGAAAAAATAGAAAATATGAACATACTGATCTCAAGCACTGAAATTGAAACTCTGATTAAAAATCTTCCAAAGGCCCAGGACCAGATGGCTTCACAGGTGAATTCTATCAAACATTTAAAGAAGATCTAACACCCATCCTTCTCAAACTCTTTGAAAATATAACAGGAGGAGGAACACTCCCAATTTCCTTCTATGAGGCCACCATCACCCTGATAGCAAAACTAGAGAAAGATGTCACATAAAAAGAAAATTACAGGCCAATATAACTGAAGAACACAGATGCAAAATTCTCCACAAAACACTAGCAAACAGAATCCAACAGCACATTAAAAGAATCATACACCATGATCAAGTGGCGTTTATCCTAAGAATACAAAGATTCCTCAATATATGAAAAATCAATGTGATACACCATATTAATGTACTGAAGGATAAAAACTATATGATCATCTCAATAGATGCAGGAAAAGCTTTTGCCAAAATTCAACACCACTAATGAAAAAGTATCCAGAAAGTGGGCATAGAAGGAAGCTACCTCAACATAATAAAGCTGATATGACAAACCCACAGCCAACATCATTCTCAATGGTGAAAAACTGAAACTATTTCCACTATGATCAGGAACAAGACAAGGTTGCCCACTCTCACCACTATTATTCAACATACTTTTGGAATTCCTAGCCATGGCAATCAGAGAAGAAAAAATAAAAATAAAAGGAATCCAAACCGGAAAAGAAGTAAAACTGTCACTGTTTGCAGATGACATGATACTAAAGAATGCTAAAGATGCTACCAGAAAACTACCAGAGCTAATCAATGAATTTGGTAAAGTAGCAGGATACAAACTTAATGCACAGAAATCTCTTGCATTCCTATACACTAATGATGAAAAATCAGAAAGATAAATTAAGGAAACACTCCCATTTACCTTTGCAACATAAAGAATAAAATGCCTAGGAATAAACCTTCTTAAGGAGACAAAAGACCTGTATGCAGAAAACTATAAGACACTGATTAAAGAAATTAAAGATAAAACAAACAGATGGAAAGATATACCATGTTCTTGGATTGGAAGAATCAACATTGTGAAAATGACTATACTACCCAAAACAATCTACAGATTCAGTGCAATCCCTATCAAACTACCCATGGCATTTTTCACAGAACTAGAACAAAATTTGCACAATGTGTATGGAACACAAACGACCCCAAACAGCCAAAGTACTCTTGAGAAAGAAAAACAGAGCTGGAGGAATCAGGCTCCCTGACTTCAGATTATACTATAAAGCTACAGTAATCAAGACTGTATGGTACTGGCACAAAAACAGAAATATAGATCAGTGGAATAGGTTAGAAAGCCCAGAGGTAAACCCACACACATATGGTTATCTTATCTTTGATAAAGGAGGCAAGAATATACATTGGAGAAAAGACAGCCTCTTCAACAAGTGGTGCTGGGAAAACTAGACAGTTGCATGTAAAAGAATGAAATTAGAACACTCCCTAACATCATACACAAAAATAAACTCAAATTGGATTAAAGACCACATGTAAGGCCAGACACTATTAAACTCTTAGGGGAAAACATAGGCAGAACACTCTATGACATAAATCACAGTAAGATCCTTTATGACCCACCTCCTAGAGAAATGGGAATAAAAACAAAAATAAACAAATGGGACCTAATGCTTTTGCACAGCAAAGGAGACCATAAACAATAATAAAAGACAACCCTCAGAATGGGAGACAATATTTGTGAAAGAATCAACTGACAAAGGATTAATCTCCAAAATATACAAGCAGCTCATGCAGTTCAATATCAAAAAAACAAACAACCCAGTCCAAAAATGGGCAGAAGGGACCTCCCTGGTTGTCCAGTGGTAAAGTATCTGACTTCCAATGCAGGGGACGTGGGTTTGATCTCTGGTTGGGAAACTAATATGCCACATGGCAAATAAGCCCGCGCGCCAGAACTACTGAGCCCGTGCACTGCGGTGAAAGATCCCGCAACAACAATCCCTCATGTCGCAACTAAGACCTGACACAGCCAAAAATAAATAAAATAAAATAAAATAAAATAAAATATTGTTAAAAAAGAAAAAAATGGGTGGAAGACCTAAATAGACATTTCTGTAAAGAATATATACAGATTGCCAACAAACACATGAAAGGATGCTCAACATCACTAATCATTAGAGAAATGCAAATCAAAACCACAATGAGGTATCACCTCACACTGGTCAGAATGGCCATTGTCAAAAAATCTACAACAATAAATGCTGGAGTGGGGGTGGAGAAAAGTGAACCCTCTTGCACTGTTGGTGGGAATGTATATTGATACAGCCACTATGGAGAACAGTATGGAGCTTCCTTAAAAAACTAAAATTAGAACTACCATATGACCCAGCGATTCCACTACTGGGCATATACCTTGAGAAAACCATAGTTCAAAAGGAGACATGTATCACAATATTCATTGCAGCACTATTTACAACAGCCAGGACATGGGAGCAACCTAAGTTTCCATCGACAGTTGAATGGATAAAGAAGATTTGGCACATATATACAATGGAATATTACTCAACCATAAAAAGAAACAAAATTGAGTTTTTTGCTGTGAGGTGGATGGACCTAGAGTCTGTCATACAGAGTGAAGTAAGTCAGAAAGGGAAAAAACAAATACTGTATGCTAACACGTATGTAGGGAATTGAAAAACAAAAAAAAATTCTGATGAACCTAGTCGTAGGATAAGAATAAAGATGCAGACCTTGAGAATGGACTTGAGGACATTGTGAGGGGGAAGGGTAAGCTGGGATGAAGTGAGAGAGTAGCATTCACATATATACACTACCAGTTGCAAAATAGATAGCTAGTGGGAAGCAGCTGCATAGCACAGGGAGATCAGCTCTGTGCTTTGTGACCACCTTGAGGGGTGGGATGTGGAGAGTTGGAAGGCGACGCAAGAGGGAGGGGATATAGGGATATATGTATACATATAGCTGACTCACTTTGTTATACAGCAGAAACTGACACAACATTGTAAAGGAAGTATACTCCAATAGAGATGTTAAAAAAAAGAAATCTATTCTGAATAATATTATATAGACCATCATTTTGGTTAAATATAGTTCAGTTCACCTATTTCTCCAACCTCTTGAAGGATAAAATATTCCATATGAGTTAACGTTTCCAGATAACTGAAAAATACTCTTTTAATTGCAAATTAGTGTTTATTTTGCCATTGAAATATTTTTTTCTTAAATGTATCATGTATCGTCTCTGCCTTCTAAAATACAGTAAAAAGAATAGATGGCATTACACAGTTATTGGATGTTTGCTAAATATCAATCACTGAACTTATTCACCATTGTTATAAGTAACAAATACTTATGACCCTTTTACAGATGAATGCATGGGGCCTCCTTGAATTTAAGAAACTTGTTTCAAGGTCACACAACTAGTCAAGGATGGAGCATAAACGCAGGGATTCGTATGCCCAGGTCCCCTCTTCTCTCTGCTGCTATGTTATTGGGGATCCCACTCTGAATACAGTTTAGTTCATAATCACAGATATGGTAATATTAGAATTAGGACTGAATTTAGAGACTGTCATATTCAACTGTCTCACTTTAGAGGTTAGAAAATAAGTTAAAATAGGTAAAATGAGTGATCATAAACTTAATATATGATATAATTCTGGTAATGAGCTAAGGCTATCAGAGTTTGGTCAGGGAAACAGATTAATTAATACAAGTAGTTAGAGGCTCACACACAGCTGTTAGGGCTGGAGGAGCAAAAGTCGGGGGATCCATTGCTGGCAATCTCAGCCTGTTGCACCAAAGGATGGGACTGGGTGATTTCTCAGTCTCACCCAGGAGCCACTGAGAATTTCAAGAACTTGGAAGAAGCACTACAGGATCTAGTAAGCCAGTACCTTTTCTTCTGTGATATCAAGTTGGCAACAGACTGTCCAGCACCATGAAGTCTCTGACCTTAAACCTGGTACTCCTTCAATTATGTTGAACTGTATCCAGAATGTCTGTGTAGGCTCAAAGGGGGTCAGCTATACATAAGATTAGCAATACAAAATGATTCCACTTATAAATACAGAGAAACAGGCAAAATGCATCTATTCTGCTGTAAGTCAGGATGTGGGTGGTCCTTAATGGGGGTGAGGAAATGTAACTGGAAAACCAAGGAAGCTTCTGTGGTCTGTCCTGGTAATGCTCTATTTATTCAACCAAACGTGTTCAATTTGGCAAAATGTGTCAGGTTGTGTAGTTACTGAGAATATACATAGTTTTCAGTATGAATGTGATGCATCAATAATATATTCATAAAAATAAGACAAGCATCAATTAGTATTAGGTATTATACATGTTGGCACCTGCAAATATTTGCAGAAGAGGTGGCCAGCCTTTGGCTAGCTTGGGTTGCCCAGAACCACTGAAGAAGACTCCATGGTATTGGACACAGAGTTTGGCCCCTGGATTGAATGACTTGATTCACACGTGTTACCTGAGTATGAGGCAGAGCAGCATACTGGCTACAACAGGGGGCTCTGGTAACGAGACCAACCAGGACTGACTCAAAGTTCTGAATGTGTGTTCTTGGGCTATGATCTTGTAAACTCTCTAATCCTTGATTGCTCAAGTCTTTGATTAGGCCATAGAAGAACCAAATAGGTTAATGCATCAGAGGAGGAGTTTGACAGAGTGACCAACACTTAACAAGTGCTCTGTAAATGATGGTTCTTTATATGGTTAAGAGAAAGATCCCAGACTCAGTTTACTCATCTGAAATTTTTAAGTATTATCTCACTGGGTCCATGTGAGAAATTAAAAGTCACATTAGAGAACATATGGCACTTTGCTACAGAAGTAGCATTCTAAACATCAATTCAGAATATATATATATATTTTTGTCTTTTTTTTTTTTTCTTATCAGAACTCCAGAAGAATATCATCACTTGGATCTTTAAATGTATAATTTGGGGAGATCGATATGTCAAGGATGTAGATATAGGTTTTTTAATTTATTTTTTATTTTTTAACATCTTTATTGAAGTATAATTGCTTTACAATGGTGCATTATTTTCTGCTTTATAACAAAGTGAATCAGCTGTACATATACATATATCCCCATATCTCCTCCCTCTTGCATCTCCCTCCCACCCTCCTTATCCCACCCCTCTAGGTGGACACAAAGCACCGAGCTGAAGATATTTCTTATCTCAACATTATCTGTTCTAAAAACGTAATATTATATTCAGGGAAACATCAGTGTGGTGTTTAAACTAATATAGTCCAAGTGTGTTACTGTCTGCCAAGGAAAAACTCACAAAACCAAGAAACAGGAAGTTCTTATATTCCTTAGATTGTTTCTCTCAACTCATTTCCCTTTGAATCTATTTCAACAGGTATTTATTGAGCTTCCCTGATATCCTACATCCCACACTGGCCGCTGGAAATTGAGAAGGGAAGAAAAACAAGGCCTTTGCCTCCTAACCCTTGCAGAGTCTTACAGACAGCTTGTCACAAGCAAATAATCAAAAGGCAATGTGATCCTGCCTGAGCTACAGCGATGTTGGGAAATCCTTTAGAGGAGTGAACTATCATCCTCCCGTGGAGTCATGGATGGTTTCTCAGAGATAATACTTGACCTGGGTCTTAAATGGTAAGCTGGCATTTCCTAGGTAGAAACAACAGAAAGTTTTCCAGAGAGAAATAATTGATTCAAAAAAGGACTCAGGTTCTGTGTGGTCATAGAGGTGATAAATGAAACCAGAAAGATACTATTTTAATCAGGTGATGAAGGAGTTCTGACTTACCACTACTTTCAATCATGTGGAAAATATTTACACAATTTCAAAAACTTTCTGTCCATGCTTTATTTTTTTTATCCTTAGTAATTATTCCTAAATAACCAACTATGTATTTTACTGTTTTGCTTTTTTTTTAAATCTCACTTACTGTCTTTTCTTCTCCATTGATATTAAAATTCCTTGAGAGGAGGGATTTTTGTTAGTATTGCCCATCATTACATTTCTAGTGTCTAGAACGGATCCTGCCTCATGGCAGGTTCTTAATACATATATATTGTGTCCAAATGAGCTTACTGAGGTCTTTTTATGCATCAAGCACGGTGCTAGTTGCTGGGGATATATGTACGCTTATGATCCTGTGGCATCCCTCCAGGAACACAAAGTTTAGCCAGTAGACAGTCACGTAAAAAGAAAATTACTGTTAAATATGATAGGGGCTGTAAATGGTGAATTAAATAAAATGCTATGTGATACAACCTCACTGAGAATTTTAAAATACCTTTTAAACCTATTTAACCTATTAGGGAAAGGGAGCCAATAGATATATCTCAGCAGGTGAATAGAGACTTGAGTTTTAATTCCAATATGGTTCACAGGCCGATATCTGTCCATAGCGAGTTAAGTACAGAAATAGAGAAGTATAGAAACTACCATGGCAATTTAGCATTATCAAGACCACCAGACTTGACCAGTAAATCTAGGAATGACCAACAGATTTGCTTATAGCAAAGCAGGCATGGAACTCATTTGTGGTATTAGCTACATACTGGTTATACACCATAGGACTAGATATTAAAGAATTTCTTTCAATGGCCATTCACCACAGCTAGTTTGAGGTGGACTGTTCCAAAAATGATGAGCTTGGAAGCCTTTTGGCATTGCTTGATTAGAGTAATCTCATGGCTGAATTCTTGGACACGTGCTTGAAGTTCTATGCTGTGTAATTGATTAAAGATAGATCCATATGCTTCCAATGCAGATGTGCTGGCGTTAGAACTGACATTCTGCTGTGAAGGCACTTCTAATTTGGGACTTTACAGTACTTACCCCAGTATGCACTGTGAATCATTGATGGTGCAAGAGACAGAGCCAGGGGAACCCTGAGCACGTGAAGCTGAGAGATAAAAATCTAAGAATGGGTAGGCCCTGCTGTGCTCACTGTCCACATACTCTGCCAATATGCGGAAGCTAAAGTCACTGGACTCAGCAGCCCTCTGTGTCCAGAAAGAGCCACCTCTGTACAAGGCACACATTGAAACTTCAGCAAGTACTGCTTTGTGGGTGCTGAAATAAACATATGATCCACAAGATTAAAAAGATGTTTTGAATTTATTTATTATGCGGATAAAAAGTTACCAGATGTCAAGCTTTTTACAGAAATAATCTCTATGCATTCACACACAAACATTAGTATTATTATATTTCTACAGAAAAAAAAATCATTGAGCTTCAGAGAAATGAGTAGATTTCCCAAAGTCAAAGACCTGGAACATTATGTATCTGTGTATCAAACCTGATCTTCTAGAACTCCCTGCCTAGCCTGTTATTGCTTGTGTTGGTAAAAGTGAACTGGGGCTTTTCCCTTTTGTGTTAACAAAGATAATCCTTGTTTTCTTCCTAGCAAACAAATCTAATTTCTTACTGTCAAGTCCAAAATAACCAAGATGGCAAAGAGAGAGAGAGAGAGAGAGAGAGAGAGAGAGAGAGAGAGAGAGAGAGAGAGAGAGAGAGAGATGGAATAAATACCTTCCATAATAAATGCCTACATTTACTTAAATGAACCAACAAAAAATCAATTTGATTCTTGTCTCAGACCCTCAACATCAATGATGTTTTGGGAATTAATTCCTTTTTTTGGTTTCTCTCTTAGCTTTCAGAATGTCACAACTTGCCAGTTTTACTTATCCCATTGATAGGTTCTTCTCAGTTTCCTTTGCTTCCTTCTCTTGCTCTGCTGAATCTCTACATGTCACTGCACCCTGGGATTTCATTTGGGGTTATGATTGCTAGATTTAGAAAATAATTTGAGTTTTAAAATTTTGTAAAATATGTAAATTTAATTATCATTTAGCACATTTTTATACTGAAAAGAAAACTTATCCTGAGTTCTCTTCTCTTCCCTTTCCACGTGCTTTCTTTAGTCAATCTCATTGAGTCTTGTGGCTTGATTCATTTTTTGAGCAGATAATTCTCAATTTTCCCTTTACAACTTTTCTCTGTGTTCAACTGCCTTCTTTATATCTTCACTTGGGTATCTCACACTTCAAATATCCAAAATCAAACTCTTACAATCAAATCCTTTCCATGTATGAACCTATTTTTTTTTTAAATCAATCTTTTAACCAACCAATAAATGGTTCCATCATTCATTTGGATTTTAAGGTAAAAACCAATTGATCATTCTTGAGTCTTCTCTTCATATCATTTTCCAATACCTAACTCATAATTAAGTCTTGTAATTTAGCATCAAATTATATTCTAAATATTTCCATTTCTCTGACCCCAGCTTCAGTCATCATTCTCTCTTGCCCACATGACTGCAATGACTTACTAACCAGCCTTCTTCATTCCACACTTGTCCTACAATAACCCATTCTCCACAAGGTAGTGAGAGTGATTTTCTAAATTTTTTTACCAGCAAAGTTCTAATATCAAAAGTGTACCGCTCAATCTTCAAAAACTAAATACAGTTATTACTATACGCCATGGCAGAGGTATAGTTTTTTCAGCTTTGTATTTTCACAATGTACCTTAGAATCATTTAGGAATATAAGTGGTGGGAAGATTTTTTATTAAGCTATACCCGTAAAAATATGTATATGCTGCTATATTTAGTGAAGAGTGTTATCTTTTAGTGTGATGCCATGTATTCACACCATGATAAATTATAACATGTTTTCACTCACTCCTTCTCTCTTACACATTCTCAAACCATCAACCATGACTGTAAGTATAGTAGAGAAGATTAGATGCCTGTAAATAGACATCTTTGTGAAAATTAAAAAAAAGTAAAAACAAGGACCTTTCCATTTCTCAATGTTTGTCAGCAAGAAAAATCATGTTATAGTATTTATAAAAAAGTATTGTAGATACCCTTTCCTGGCATGGAAGTCTGTTCTCATTAATTGAGTTCATGAATATTCTCAGTGAATGTTCTCATTCATTCATTTTGAACACATGCACATCAATGTTTCTTTATGTGAGAAAGTTACCAGTATTGAAAACCCGTATTTATCATACTTGAAACACACAAACAACTCAACTATTCATCACATGATTGCACAGGTTTAGTATATTCAAGCTTGTATTCATACAACAATAGAAATAATTTAGGAAAGACTCAAGGGTGGAAGCCAGGAAGACCAGAAGTCTCTCCTCTACCAAATAGAACTACTATTGAAGATTATAGTTATTCAAGATAAACAGGAGTGTCACATAATAGGTCTTTGTCTCCATCTCAAACAGAAAATAATCATTGTATTTACACAAAAATGTCTCATGACATATAAATTGGAACTTGGAAGTCATCAAAAAATAATCCACAATTAACTTTAAATTATTTTATATAAATAAAGATTCATTCTTCTCTTATTTTTTGCCTAACTTCAATAGTCCAGAAGTCTCTTTTGACATATACATTACTTATGCCAGAATTCATATCAAATAAAGCTATTAGTTCTTTCTCTTTTAAAAATTTTAATCCTTTAAAAACTGAGGTGACCATGTTGACTCTTACCAAACTTTGTTTATTTGGTCTTGAATTAAGGTGACCTAGAAGCTCTGGTTGCTTGCAATGTTTTAAAATACTTGTGTGTTCCTGGACAGCATGACCCACACCTGAGTCCAGTTTGAGAAAACACATGTTAAACAGTTCTGTGAGAAGTCATTCTTGAAGCTCAGCAGGTGGTTTTCTAATGCGACCAAGGGAAGCATAAGACCTGACTCCTTTGCTCCACTACTGCCACTCCATTACATTCATGGCTCCCTTGGGTTGGAGAGTTGAGTGAGCTAAGAAAGAACCCACTATTAAAGAGGCACTAAACTGTTGCTAGGTTCTCCTTAATAATGTCAGAAATTGTCCTCACTCAGGGGCTTTACTATGTAAGCTATGTTGAGTAAGTTTGGAACACCTGCCTTCATTATAGGAAAGGAAAGCAACTCAAAGTATAGTGTCCAAAAGACCAGGAGAGCTCATACTTCCTCTGATTTGGTCCTTATATCAGAGTGTAGGCTCTAGGGGATAGGGGCAAGGCAACGGGAGTACGCAGGTGGTGACAGCACTTGTAGCCAAATGGTGAAGTTTGGGAGAATTTTCCACTGGAACTCCACTCAGCCAATCCTTAGAAATTCTGATCAGAGTTCAATCCTCTGAGAAATTAGAGATCTAGCACAGGCCAAGTGAGTGAGATGATCTCCAGGAATCAGACTCAGTTTTAGTCAGGTAGGCTTCCAGTCCCAGTTGAACAGTAAAGTAAAGCTGTAATTCTGTTGGGCAGCAAAGCACAGTGAGGTACATAGTAAAGATTATTCCATAAAGAGATCATGTTCTAGGATTCAAACAGCAAGAAAGAATATTTCCAGATATCTCTTACTTGATGTCTGGGAAAACCTACTATAATTTCTGTTCTGTTCAATATTTGTCATAAAGCAGATGGATGTTATAAGTTTTCGGGATAAGTTTTATTTTGTATGGCAACTGGGAACAAAGATCCAGCAGGAATTTCTATGGTTATAGGACAGTGAGGCTAATTGCAATTTTCCAATAGAAAAGATTGGCCTTTCTGAAATCCAAATCTGACTTAAGGAGTGGCTGAAAGAATAAAAATGATGCCAAGCATTGTGTATAGTAGGAAAATTGATCTGAAAGGGGCAGATAGGAGACATTTACTGAAACGATAAAATAGAGAATGGAAATATGATAACTAGATGGTGTCTTGGAAAGAGAGGAGAGAAATAACAGTACCTGTAGACATCTCATCAGACCAGAATGTCGCTGTTTGATGATGGCCAGATATTGTACCAATGCAGGCATGACACCCCCCGACATAGATTCTGCAATCTCCTGACTGCATTCTGGACAAACTCAGATGGGGCAACTGTCATTTAAACAAAAACTAAATAATCATAAAAGTAAAATTTACAGCTATGTTCTACTTGGGATGGATTTGTCAGTATCTTATTATAACAAACAAAATTGGAATGCATGCCCTTAAATTCATTTTCTACTTTTTGTGGTTCCCATAAGTCTGAGACCGTGAGGAGTGCTTCTGACTTAATAAGTGTCTAGACCAAGGGAATGCATACATATGGGTACAAACTAAAGTGTCTCTAATCATGTCTATGCTGGGAAAATCCTAATTAAAGAATGCTTTCCAAACTTTTGTTAGTAACAAAGTTCAAAGATATCTCATGACTCCGACAGGTGAAAACTTGATCATGTTTGCTTTATACTTCCTTAACAATCACTGAGGTGAAAATCAAAATCTTCTTCTTTGCTTGGCTTTAATGGCCTGGGCACAATTTACATCACAGCTAGAATTTCAGGACTTCATAATGTTTAGAAATCATCTTAATCTTCTTTTACCGCCTGGCAAGGTGTTGTCATCCCTTGCTTTCTCTACCTGTCTGGCATCCCTTCAAATGTCTATCTAGAAGCAGGCTTAGTCTCTATTTTATGAGCTAGTCTTGCCCAGAGCAGAAAGCATATTGTTATCTTCAGACCTCAGTTGGATGGATCTGAAATAAATTTTGCTGCCCTATACATAATACCTCCTGTATCCAAAAGTCATTTCCTACCTCTTGACCCCCAATCTTATTCCAGATATCACATGGAAGTTCTGAATAAGTTGTACATATTTTCCTCTAGCTTTATTTTCCACATATCTCTTAATTATTTTGGTCTATGACCTCATCACATTTTCATATGTTTTGCATATTACTTTCTCATTAGGAGAATCCTAACTCTCTGTAGACCGAAACTCAGGCTTCTCATTTGATAATTCAGTACTAGGATCTCTTGGGACTTTCTATCTTTACACAATCTCCAGATCTTCTACCTTGGGAAAGTCCTTCTGGGGGACTTTTACTCACTTCTATTTGGGGCTAAATAGTGAATGAGATCTGGGCTGAGCCTTGCAGCCAAAAAGTGCTGGCCACCTACATACCCACTAAACAGTACCTAGTCCCTGTCTGAACTGGGTAAGATCAAGCTCCTAGCTATCACTGGGATCATCTTCAGTTTCCAAGGCTAGCACTTTACCTATTAGAACTAGAGACCTACTACAAAATCACATTTTAACTGTTTAGGATGCTGACATCTTATATATGTCTTATTCTCTTCTGTCAGGAGATTAAATATGGGTACTGATTAAATCACCCATTGACTTCTGGAATATTACAAAACTGCTACATGGTTCCTTACAACATGCCTTAATATTACTCACTTTATACAAATATATGACACAAGTCCATCTAAAATTACCATCACTTTTTTTTTTTTTTTTTTTTTTTTTGCGGTATGCTGACCTCTCACTGTTGTGGCCTCTCCTGTTGTGGAGCACAGGCTCTGGACGTGCAGTCTCAGAGTCCATGGCTCATGGGCCCAGCTGTTCCACGGCATGTGGGATCTTCCCGGACCAGGGCACAAACCCATGTTCCCTGCATTGGCAGGCGGACTCTCAACCACTGAGCCACCAGGGAAGCCCCCATCACTTTTGTATTGTCTTTTGTGAGTGAAAAATTGACTGCAGTTTAGCACAAGACTGAAGTAACATGGTGTCCTTTATAGTAGAATTGAGTCTTCTTTCTCACAACTACTCTGAATTCGTGAACCTGATTTCACATGAAAAAATTCAACGTGCCCATGAGGACAGTGCCTAGAACAACTGAGGAGTCCAGGAGTCCATCTTGAAGAAAGAAAATTTTCCAGGATCTCTCATTCAACCTGCCTTGCCCTCTTTTTCACTAATTTATAGCAGGATCATTAGTAGGAATCATTGAGAATTGCATCACTATTCCCTTATACTAGAGGCCATCTCATTTAGGCAGGGAAGTCTTTCCAAAGTGTTAAGCAAAGAAATTGTGTCCCCATGAGTAGATAGAAGGGAAAGAGACACAGCCGAAGAGTGTGTTCTGCCAGAGAAAGGGGCAAGTTAGGATATGTGGGTTGAAGCCTTCCTCTTCTATGTTCAAGTGCTGTGACATTGTGGCAGAAACTCAACTCTCACTGAAATTAGCTTATTCAACACTAAAGCAGGGAAATTTATAAAACATAATGGATTGAAATGCTTTTATAACTACAGAACACTAGATAAAAAGGAAATTATTACTGTCACATAGTCCTTGTAAAGGTGCTGTGATAGATTCAAAGGTTAAGATATATCCCTTGAGAGAGTACTTTATATCTAATAGGAAAAAATATAAGTTTAGGGCACACAGAGTACTGGATTAAAAGCCTGGCTTTAGCCCTTCGGGCTAATGTCATCTAACTCCAAGTATTCTGTGAAAATGAAATAGTATATGCAACAAAATTAGTGTAGGAACATAGAACACATTAGGAAAGCTCAACAGGTTATAAATAAATTAAAGAGATATAAAATGTGTAATTTTTTACCATCAAAATTTAAAAACTCAAATAATAAATAAGTATATTTTAACCTCCTAAAATAATATATGACATGGTCTTTTTCCATGTATAGGCAGTTCTCTTTTTATTCCTTAACATTATTATTGGCGTATACACGCTTTACAATGGTGTGTTAGTTTCTGCTGTATACATATACATACATCCCCATATCTCCTGCCTCTTGTGTCTCTCTCCCTCCCTGCCTATCCCACCCATCTGGTTGGACACAAAGCACCAAGCTGATCTCCCTGTGCTATGTGGCTGCTTCCCACTAGCCATCTATTTTGTAGTTGTTAGTATATATATGTCCATGCCACTCTCTCACTTCGTCCCAGCTTACCCTTCTCCTTCCCCATGTTCTCAAGTAGATTCTCTACGTCTGCGTCTTTATTCCTGTCCTGCCCTTAGGTTCTTCAGAATCCCTTTTTTTTTTTTTTTTAGATTCCATATACAAGTGTTAGTGTACAGTATTTTTTTCTCTTTCTGACTTACTTCACTCTGTATGACAGACTCTAGGTCCATCCACCTCACTACAAATAGCTCAGTTTTGTTTCTTTTTATGGCTGAGTAATATTCCATTGTATATAGGTGTCATAACTTCTGTATCCATTCATCTGTAGATGGACACTTAGACTATTTCCATGTCCTGGCTAAAGTAAATACAGATTCAATGAACTTTGTGGTACATGACTCTTTTTGAATTATGGTTTCCTCAGGGTATATGCTCAGTAGTGGGATTGCTGGGTCATATGGTAGCTCTAATTTTAGTTTTTTAAGGGAACTCCATACTGTTCTCCATAGTGGCTCTATCAATTTATATTCCCACAAACAGTGAAAGATCGCTCCCTTTTCTACACACCTACTCCAGCATTTATTTTTTGTAGATTTTTTGACAATGGCCATTCTGACCAATGTGAAGTGATATCTCATTGTAGTTTTGATTTGCATTTCTCTAATGATTAGTGATATTGAGCATCCTTTCATGTGTTTGCTGGCAATCTGTATATCTTCTTTGGAGAAATGTCTATTTAGGTCTTCTGCCCACTGTTGGATTGGTTTTCTTGTTTTTGTGATATTGACCGGCATGAGCTGCTTGTATATTTTGGAGATTAATCCTTTGTCACAGGCTTCGTTTGCAAATATTTTCACCATTCTAAGTGTTGTCTTTTCATCTTGTTTAAGGTTTCCTTAGCTGTGCAAAAGCTTTTAAGCTCCCTTAGGTCCCATTTGTTTATTTTTGTTTTTATTTCCATTTCTCTAGGAGGTGGGTCAAAAAGGATACTGCTGTGATTTATGTCATAGAGTGTTCAGCCAATGTTTTCCTCTAAGAGTTATAGTGTCTGGCTTTACATTTAGGTCTTTAATCCATTTTGAATTCATTTTTGTTCATGGTGTTAGGGAGTGTTCTAATTTCATTCTTTTACATGTAGCTGTCCAGTTTTCCCAGCACCACTTATTGAAGAGACTGTCTTTTCTCCACTGTATATCTTGCCTCTTTTATCAAAGATAAGGTGACCATATGTGCATGGGTTTATCTCTGGGCTTTCTATCCTGTTC
This sequence comes from Phocoena phocoena, assembly GCF_963924675.1. Lineage (NCBI taxonomy): Eukaryota > Metazoa > Chordata > Mammalia > Artiodactyla > Phocoenidae > Phocoena > Phocoena phocoena. The sequence continues at coordinate 99,415,690 of NC_089223.1, read as the reverse complement.
CATTGATCTATATTTCTGTTTTTGTGCCAGTACCACGCTGTCTTGATTACTGTAGCTTTGTAGTATAGTCTGAAGTCAGGGAGCCTGATTCCTCCAGCTCCATTTTTCTTTCTCAAGATTGCTTTCACTGTTCAGGGACTTTTTTGCTTTCATACAAATTGTGTGATTTTTTTGGGTTCCTGTTCTGTGAAAAATTCCATTTGTAGTTTGACAGGGATTACGTTGAGTCTGATGATTGAATTGGATAGTATAGTCATTTTCACAATGTTGATTCTTGCAATCTAAGAACATGGTATATGCCTCCAACTGTTTGTGTCATCTTTGATTTCTTTCATCAATGTCTTATAGTTTTCTGCATACAGGTCTTTTGTCTCCTTAGGCAGGTTTATTCCTAGGTGTTTTATTCTTTTTGTTGCAATGGTAAATGGGAATGTTTCCTAAATTTCTCTTTCAGATTTTTCATCATTAGTGTATAGGAATGCAAGAGATTTCTGTGCATTAATTTTGAATCCTGCTACTTTACCAAATTCATTGATTACCTCTAGTAGTGTTCTGGTAGCATCTTTAGGATTCTCTATGTATAGTATTATGTCATCTGCAAACAGTGACAGTTTTACTTCTTCTTTTCCAATTTGGATTCCTTTTATTTCTTTTTCTTCTCTGATTGCCATGGCTAGGAGTTCCAAAACTATGTTGAATAATAGTGGCGAGAGTGGGCAATCTTGTCTTGTTCCTGATCTTAGTGGAAATGGTTTCAATTTTTCATCATTGAGAATGATGTTGGCTGTGGGTTTGTCATATATGGCCTTTATTATGTTGAGGGAAATTCACTCTATGCCCAATTTCTGGAGAGTTTTTATCATAAATACGTGTTGAATTTTGTCAAAAGCTTTTTCTGCATCTATTGAGTTTATCATATGTTTTTTTACTTCAACTTTTTAATATGTTATATTACATTGATTGACTTGCATATATTGAAGAATCTTTGCTTTCCTGGGATAAACACCACTTGATCAAGGTGTATGATCCTTTTAATGTTCTGTTGGGTTCTGTTGGCTTCATTGAGGATATTTGCATCTATGTTCATCAGTGATATTGGCCTCTAGTTTTCTTTTTTTTGGTGACACTTTTGCCTGGTTTTGGTATCAGGGTGATGGTGGCCTCGTAGAGTGAGTTTGGGATTATTCCTCCCTCTGCTATATTTTGAAAGAGTTTTAGAAGGATAGGTGTTAGCTCTTCTCTAAGTGTTTGATAGAATTCACCTCTGAAGCCATCTGGTCCTGGGTTTTAGTTTTTTGGGAGATTTTTAATCACAGTTTCAATTTCAGTGCTTGTGGTTAGTTTGTTTATATTTATATTTCTTCCTGGTTCAGTCTCAGAATGTTGTGCTTTTCTAAGAATTTGTCAATTTCTTCCAAGTTGTCAGTTTTATTGGCATATAGTTGCTTGTAGTAATCTCTCATGATCCTTTGTATTTCTGCAGTGTCAGCTGTTACTTCTCCTTTTTCATTTCTAATTCTATTGATTTGAGTCTTCTCCCTTTTTTCCTTGATAAATCTGGCTAATGGTTTACCAATTTTATTTATCTTCTCAAAGAATCAGCTTTTAGTTTTATTGATCTTTGCTCTCATTTCCTTCACTTATTTTTAATTTAGTTCTGATCTGATCTTTATGACTTCTTTCCTTTTACTAAATTTGGAGTATTTTTCTTCTTATTTTTCTAATTGCTTTAGGTATAAGGTTAGGTTGTTTATTTGAGATTTTCCTTGTTTCTTGAAGTAAGATTTATTGCTATATATTTCCCTCTTAGAACAGCTGTTGCTGCTTCCCATAGGTTTTGGGTTATTTTTATTTGTTTCTAGATTTTATTTTTTAATTTCCTCTTTGATTTCTTCAGTGATCTCTTGGTTATTTCATAGCATACTGTTTAGCCTCCATGTGTTTGTATTTTTTACAGGTTTTTTCCAGCTTTTTTCTGGTAATTGATATCTAGTCTCATAGTGCTATGGTCAGAAAAGATACTTGATATTATTTCAAGTTTCTTAAATTTCCCAAGACTTGATTTTTGACCTAAGGTATTTTATATCCTGAAGAATGTTCCATGAACACTGGAGAACAAATTGTGTTCTGTTGTTTTTGAATGGAATATCCTATAAGTATTAATTAAGTCCTTCTTTTTTAATGTGTCATTTGAAGCTTGTGTTTTCTTATTTATTTTCATTTTGGATGATCTTTCTATTGGTGAAAGTGGGGTGTTAAAGTCCCCTACTATTATTGTGTTGCTGTCATTTCCCCTTTTATGGCTGTTAACATTTGCCTTATGTATGAGGTGGTCCTACATTGGGTGCATAAATATTTACAATTATTACATATTCTTCTTGGATTGATCCCTTGATCATTATGTAGTGTCCTTCTTTATCTCTTGTAATAATCTTTATTTTAAAGTCTATTTTGTCTGATATGAGAATTACTACTCCAGTTTTCTTTTGATTTCCATTTGCATAGATATCTTTTTCCATCCCCTCACTTTCAGTCTGTGTGTGTCCCTAGGTCTGAAGTGGGTTTCTTGTAGACAGCATATGTATGGGTCTTGTTTTTGTAGCCATTCAGCCAGTCTATTTCTTTTGGTTGGAGCATTTGATCCATTTACCTTTAAGGTAATTATCAATATGTATGTTCCTATTACCATTTTCTTTATTGTTTTGGGTTTGTTATTGTTAGTCTTTTCCTTTTCTTGTGTTTCTTGCCTAGAGAAGTTCCTTTAACATTTTTTGTAAAGCTGGTTTGGTGGTACTGAATTCTCTTAAATTTTGCTTCTCTTTAAAGGTTTTAATTCCTCTGTCGAATCTGAATGAGATCCTTGTTGGGTAGAGTAATGTTGGTTGTAGGTTTTTCCCTTTTATCACTTTAAATATGTCCTCACACTCCTTTGTAGCTTGCAGAGTTTCTGCTAAGCCATCTGTTAACTTTATGAGGATTCCTTTGTATGTTATTTGTTTTCCTTTTCCCTTGCTTCTTTTAATGTCTTTTCTTTGTATTTAATTTTTATAGTTTGATTAATATGTGTCTTGGCCTATTTCTTCTTGGATTTATCCTGTATGGGACTCTCTGCACTTCCTGGACTTGATTGACTAGTTCTTTTCCCATATTAGGGAAGTTTTCAACTATAATCTCTTCAAATATTTTCTCAGTCCCTTTCTTTTTCTCTTCTTCTTCTGGGACCCCTATAATTTGAGTGCTGGTGTTTTTAATGTTGTCCCAGAGGTCTCTGAGGCTGTTCTCAATTCTTTTCATCCATTTTTCTTTATTCTGCTCTGCAGTAGTTATTTCCACTATTTTATCTTCCAGGTCACTTATCCATTCTCTGCCTCAGTTATTCTGCTATTGATTCCTTCTAGAGAATTTTTAATTTCATTTATTGTGTTGTTCCTCATTGCTTGTTTGCTCTTTAGTTCTTCTAGGTCCTTGTTAAACATTTCTTGTATTTTCTTCATTGTACTTCCAAGATTTTGGATCATCTTTACTATCATTACTCTGAATTCTTTTTCGGGTAGACTGCTTATTTCTTCTTAATTTGTTTGGTCTGTTGGGTTTTTACCTTGCTCCTTCAACTGCTGTGTATTTTTCTGTCTTCTCATTTTGCTTAACTTACTGAGTTTGGGGTCTACTTTTTGCAGTTTGCAGGATTGTAGTTCCTGTTGTTTTTGGTGTCTGACCCCTAGTTGGTGAGGTTGGTTCAGTGGGTGTGTAGGTTTCCTGGTGGATGGGACTGTATCTTGGGTGCCTGCTTCCAAGCACTGTGTTCTAGTGAATGAGGCTGTATCTTGTCTTTCTGTTGGGCAAGACTGTGTTCAGTGGTGTGTTTTGGGGTGTCTTGTGAACTTATTATGATTTTAGGCAGCCTCTCTACTAGTGGGTGGAGTTGTGTTCCTACCTTGCTAGTTGTTTGGCATGGGGTGTCCAGTACTGGAGCTTGCTGGTCATAGAGTGGAGCCAGGTCTTATCGTTGAGACGGAGATCTCTGGGTGAGGTCTCGCTGACTGATATTACACGTGGCTGGTATTTTTCTCATGGACCAATGTTCTGAATTTTGCTCTCCCAACTAAGCAGCTCAGGCCTGACTCCTGGCCAGAGCACCAAGACTCTGTAAGCCACATGGATTACTGTATGTAACCTGTCAGCTCCCAAATACCAATTCCTTGCTCCAGCTACCAAGCTCTGTGGTAGGTGGTGCTTCTTGGAGGAACTCTGAGGGGCAGCTTCTCAGGACAGGTGGTCCCAGGAACTGCTAAGACCTTACCTATAAATTCTTCAACTAAAAGGGTGAAACTCTGCAGTTATTAAGTAATGCTTTAAAGTAAGAAAAGTAAGTAAATTATTTATAATATAATTTATCTACAGTAAGTAATACATCTTTAATGCTTACAGTGTATACACAGTTCTAAAGTTTTTTCATGTATTAATTGACTTAATCTTCACAGTAACTCTATGATAGGGAATATTACTATCCCCATTACAGATGAGGAAACTTAGAGAATTGTGAGCAGTAAATTCCCTAAGACTCTAAAGTAACTAACAGGTAGTTTTCCCTCATAACTCAAGGGTAGTGTCTCTCTGGGAGACAGTCATTATCTAGGTGTTTCTGCAAGACCTGCAAGTAAGGCATTAATGGTCCTTTTGTCCAGACTATCTTTTTAAGGATGTTAGTATAGTGAACATCTTGGAAGATAGAAATAGTGTTTCTCTCCAGAGCAATAGACTTGTTTGCATGCAGTTTTGAAAAGTAGACATAGTGTCTCCATCTGTAACAACGGGAATGCATGCTTTCTCTAACCTCAGGATTTCCCTCCTGTAATGCAACTTACTGTACACACAGGTGTCATCTGGCCCCTTCACATCACCTTATAGGAATTGGGCCTCAGGGAAGAGGTACAAAATTGCTGATGCTCAGACTACTGTTATTGCCATCTGTAATTAATACTTCTTCACCTTTGAAACAGGAGTCTTATGTCTTCTACTTGCATCTGTGAAATGCTGGCTGGTGACACAGATGCTTCACGGTTCTTAACATTCTCATGGTGATAATAATTACAATATTGCTGCTATTAAATATCTTTATTTTACATGTCTTTATTTTGCAGTATATGTTGGTACATATTTTTCAAAAGGGGTTTTAAATGTTAGGAGTTTGTTTGAAACATCATCCAGTAATTGCTTGGTATGTCGTCTTCAAAATATCTATATATGTTAGCTTAGCTAAGACACTTTTAGAGTTACTTTGCAATTATTTTGTCACAGGTTACTGTAGTCTTTATGACTTGTATTAATTAATCATCTAGTTGTATTTAACTGAAGGTCACCACAGTTATTTTAGATTGGGAGAAATGTCAGAAAGTTCCTTACAAAGGATGTGAAGGAAGCATATTTTAACACTATGTCAAAAAATAACATCAAGAACACTTTATTGTAAGTCCTCCCTGTCTTTCTCCAGGCATATTTAAAGAGTATTGCCTTCCCTCCACCCAATCAAGCAAGGATCGGGTGCAGTCTAAAGTTTAACTTGATTTGACAAGGTTATTGACTTTGGTACTCTGTAGAATATAAATAGCCAAAAGTAATATGAAAAAATGTCTCCAACTATTTGATTTTTTAAGTGAAATTTTAAAAAAGTGTACATATACTTCCTTCAAGTACAAACACATTCCCTGCATATGTTAAAAAAAAAGCACTTTGTAACAAATTAGGTTACTAAGTTTAGGCAAATATTGTTGAAGTTTGAGTAATATCCTAGAAACCTCAACCAGATTAAATAAATGCAACCTCCATATAAGTAGTACATTCCCTAGAAGCAAGACAAAATTAAACTTATTATGTAGAAACCTGTTACAACACTCCGATAATAAGAAAAGTGATACCTCCCATTTGTAGAGCTTCTTATAATTTTCAGAATGGGTTTGCACATGTTCATCATTTGCATCTTATGATAGCAATTATAGAGCCTTACATGGTAGTTAAGAGACCAAAGAATCACACAACTAATAAACTTGAGATTAGAGCAGACAGCCAGGAATTCTGCCTCACCTCTTTTCAATAACTTATACTACAATTTATATACTGATTTACACTTTCAAAGTCATCACTGAAATTATGCCATTCATATATGGTCTAAATATTTCACATATATAGCGATCAGCATATGTGGACATATGGATCAAGGAAGAAGCAGAAGGAGGAGGAAAAAGTTGGAGTTGGAAGAAAATTGACAACAATACAAAACCAAATTCTCCTTTATACCCAAGTGAAAGCATTATCTTTGACATAGCTCTTAGCCTCCATTACCCATGACATATTTTTAGTTCAACCTCCAAATTCTGTTGGAAATGACTGTTTCATTACCATTGTCTTTATTGTATTTCACATGATTAATCTCCTGACAAGTTACCCTGAATCTAGCTTCTCCTTTTCCATTCATACATTCCTCCTCCTGCCAGTGGTACTTATTTTTTTTTTTTTTTCATTCATGATCATGTCACTCTTCTCTCCGCACTGTGTTTGCTGCTAGGAAACAAAGCAGAATAAAATCCAAGTTCAGTTCTGGAGGGAGTTTGATGTGATTTGTTGACACTTAACAGAGTTTACAATGCAGTGTTATAAATACTATAATCACAGTCTCAACAAACTGTTCTGGGAAAGCTGAGAAGGAAACTATTGATCTTATAGAGGGGTAACAAGGAAGGAATCAGGGCATAAAGGATATTGGCACGGAGTTATTCAAGAATAGAAGAGTTTGCCAGATATAAAAGGATAAAGACATGTCAGAGGACGAATATTGTATGCCTGGGCTCTGCTCTATCCCTAGCAAGTAGATTTGTAACTGGGTTAAAATAATATGATAGCAAACACTTAGTAGTAATTGTTGGCACTAATCTAAGCATTTTACATATATTAACTCATTTAATCCATACAACAATTCTATTAGATATATACCATTATCATCTTTTTAGATGTGAGAAAACAGACACTAAGAGGTTAAATGAATTGTCCAAGGTTACACAGCTAAAGTGTCAGAGCCATGAGTGAAGCACCTGCACACCTGCAACCTGATTGTGGAATCCTAACCCTTCACTGTCATGCTATAATGTAACCAGGGAACTAGTAGCAAAGAATTTTGCATGATGTAATCAATAAAAATTCGATGATTTAACCACAAAGGTAAGAATCAGGTTTCTTTTAACAAGACAACATTGGCAGGGATGTAGCTGACAAACAAGAGGAAGAAATGTAAATGGGCAGGAGTCTTATTATAAGGACTTTGTAGACAAGTAACATTACGGGCTTCGTGGGCTCACTTTGGTGGGAATGAAGCAGAGGAGGCTGATTTCAATACATATTTAGGAAATAAAATCAATACCATTTGGGCAGAAAGTGGATGTGGGTAACGTGTGAAGGAAAAATTCAAGAATGTCTTCCAGGTTTTGGTGTCTGTGACAACAAGGATGATGGCACCCTTTAAGAACCATGAAGAAGGATTCAGTTAGTTAAGTTTGAGGAGTATAAATTTTGAAGGATGAGCAGGACATTCACTTGGAAATTCTCAGTGTGAATCAAGCTTTTTTCTTCCCTTCCTTCCTTCCTCCCTTTCTTTCCTTCCTTCCTTCCTTCCTCCCTCCCTTCCTTCCTTCTCTCCTTCCTTTCTTCCTTGCTCCCTCTCTTTTTCTGTCTCTCTCTCCCTCTTTATTTCTTGTAGGTTGGGAATTCTGAAAATTATTCCTATACAGATAACTTCCTGCCTCACGGGCTGTAATTTTCATCTAAAAACTGTATCTCCCCATGTCTTACCAACATTGTAGGGTCCTACTGTAAGGAGGAAAGACCAAATTCTTTGCAACTAGACTGTCTTTGGGTGGGAATCTGTCCTCTGTCACTTACTCATTTCCTCATTTAGATAGTAGAGCTACTCTCAGGAGAGCACAGTCTTCAACTAAGCAGAACTGAGCCTGAAAACCAGACATGTCACTTTTAGATGTCATTTAATATTTTTGAGCCTCAGTTTCCTCTATTGTAAAATGGCATAATAACACACACCTCGTAGTCTTCATTTAAGGATGAAAAAAAATATAAGGTATACAAAATTTTTAGTTGATATCATATAGTAATCACTCAATAAATATTAGCCTGTAACCACAGCCACGCTAATAAGTAGTAGTGTATGCAAAATGTGTGCTGCAATGTAGTTATTAAATTGCTTTTACCAATTAACAATCATAATGTGGATTAAAATGCAATAAAAATATTTGCATAGAAATTCCCTCTGTCTCTATCACTCTGATATTATGTAACCTTCAAAAAGAAGTCCCAATAGAACATTTGCAAGTCTTTTTTCTAATCTTTCTAGTTAGAATGACTTGTTTTCTCTCCTGCAGTCCCAGAGCAATTTTATAACACTTATGTTACCATAATAGGCTAATTTATAATTATGCATGTGCTTAAAAGAGTCTTCTAATCAATTCTGAGCTCCAAAAATATAATGGTTATGCTTTATGCATCTTTTAATTCTCCAATAGCACTGAGGATAGGGCTCAGTAAATGTTAACTTGATCTTACTGAGAAAACTGCTCACAACATATTAAAAAACAATAGGAATATTGCAGTGGCTTGATTGAGATCACTGTAACAGATGTGTGAGTGAGTCTCATGATCTCTTAACTATGTGCATGGGAAGGGGGTTTTATTTTTCTCAACGCATGCATTTGCATAGAGAATATTTGAGTTCCTTTTGTTTATTTTCATCTGAAACAAATGTCTTTTGTTTTGCTAAACTGGCAATATGTTGATGCTTTTCAAGCCTGCATTTATCATTAAACTATCCCAAGGAAATTAAAGGTCAATGCCAGCTCTTGGATATAAGCACTTATAAACTCTCGAATGTTAAGTAGCTACTGTGTTGGGAATTTTTGCCATACACCTATAGGAAGAAAAATGCTGTTATATATTGTAGTTTAGGCTTTTATTCATAGCTTGCGTGTGTAAGAGTACTAATTGCACTAATGTTTTAAGGAGGTACATTGAATAAATGTTTTATAATATTAATCATCCAGTATTTATATTCTACCATGCTTTCTTTTTTTTTTAAAGATAAACTAAAACATTAGAGTTTGCATTACAGTCTCTTTAGAAGAACAGTTCCAGTCCAATTTTCCTTTCTTAACGAAAGTTGTCATTAATATTTCATAATTTACATGTACATCTGCACATGTGTACACACACACACACACACACACACACTTATGACCAGCTTGCTGTTGTCTGCAGAATATTGGAAGAGTGCAAAACAGGACTCATTTTTATTCCAGCTGTGGGAACTTGGAAATATATTTTTAACCTCGGAACTTGTTTTTCTCATCTATGAAGTGGGGAAATCGTGCTACCTTCTCAAAGGATATAGGATATCATAAGAATTATGAACATCTGAAGTCCTGTGAAGAGTGCATGTATTAAGCACTCAGTAAATATAGGTTCTCCTTAGTATAGTTTTATGTATATTTAAATTCATAAACACATCATTAATCAATTGATTTTTTAAAATTCAACTTTAGTTTTGGAATCCTTTTAATGTTAACATCAAGGCGGTAAAATAATTAATGTGTTATTTTTAACATTTATAGTATTATCTCACATGAATACTCATACTCTTTAATGGATGTTTAGAATGTTTTATTTTAAAAATCATTTTTGAAACAATGTTGCAATAAGCACACATCTATAGGTTTCCTTAATCAAATATGCAAGTTTCTCTCAGCTATTTATAAAGGTGAGAAATCATCAGGACGTAGGGAATGCACATTTTACTTTTTTAATTAATTTTTATTAGAGTATAGTTGATTTACAATGTTGTTAGTTTCTGCTGTACAGCAAAGTGAATCAGTTATACATATACATATATCCACGCTTTTTTAGATTCTTTTCTGATATAGTTCATTACAGAGTATTGAGTAGAGTTCCCTGTGCTATACAGTAGTCCTTATTAGTTATCTATTTTATATGTAGTAGTGTGTATATGTCAATCCCAATCTCCCAATTTATCCTTCCTCCACCCTTCCCCCCTTGGTAACCATAAGTTTGTTTTCTACAACTCTGACTCTACTTCTGTTTTTTGGTTTTTTGTTTTTTTTTTGTTTTTTTGTCGTATGCGAGCCTCTCACTGTTGTGGCCTTTCCCGTTGTGGAGCACAGGCCCCAGACGCACAGGCTCAGCGACCATGGCTCACGGGCTCAGCCACTCTGCAGCATGTGGGATCCTCCCGGACTGGGGCATGAACCCGTGTCCCCTGCATCGGCAGGCAGACTCTCAACCACTGTGCCACCAGGGAAGCCCTCTACTTCTGTTTTGTAAATAAGTTAATTTGTACCATTGTTTTAGATTTCACGTATAAGCGATATTATATATTTGTCTTTCTCTGTCTGACTTACTTCACTCAGTATGACAATCTCTAGGTCCATCCATGTTGCTGCAAATGGAATTATTTGTTCTTTTTCATGGCTGAGTAGTATTCCATGGTATACATGTACCACATCTTTATCCATTCATCCAGACATTTAGGTGGGCCAAGTTGCTCCCCATAGTAGCTCTAATTAAACTTCTCCCAATCGTGAATGAAAGTTTTTTTCCCTATATTTGTCATTGTATGATATTATCAGACTTCTTAACTTTTGCCAGTCTGAAGGTATATCAATATACCAATAGGTATATCTGTGTATAAATAGTATTTAATTGTTTTAATTTGAATGCAACATGTGGAGTTTGCACGATGCCCCCTGTCATTGGCCTGGATGAAGAGAAATCTGCATACACTTCTGAGACAGTGTTGAGTTTGGATGCTTTGTAAGACCATGAAGGGATTGTTTAGAAAGATTGTCACCAAAAGAGCCTTTGGGAACCACCACCCCAGAATGTTACTCTCATACTTGTACAGTATAATGGTTATGGATCCAGCAACTCTGCCTGGTTTTCAGAAAACTAGGAAGCTGGGATGGGAACATCTAATAAACTAAAAACAATACAAATTATGACCATTCTGACACTTCCTTACATTCTCTGAGCCCCATTATACTCATCCCCATTTACTCTTCTAAAAAATGAAGGGAATAATCTTTGTGAAGAGTAAATGAAGTAAAGTGAATGTGTTTTGAAACAGTAACAGTCAATATACGTGTTGGGTGGCAAATTGAATTCTCCTGAATTCCTCTGAATGATCAAGGCATCAGATCAGTTTTGATATTCCAGACCTCTTGAAAGAACATACTCTTTGAAATAAATTAATATGATTTTGTAGCCTACATGATATCCCACCAAAAGCTTATGGAGTTAGTTGGTTTTATCACCCATCAACATTTCAGTGCAATTAGTTTCCAGAGGGAAAGCTCATATTTTCTATAAAAATGTACAATGAAGTTAAAAGAGACTTGAATTAAAAAAGGAGAAGGTAAATGAGCAACATTCTCTGCTGCTTCTATTAAAGTCCAATTTAATTTAAGTTCATTTTTTAGGTGAAAACAAACTCTTTTCAACATCATTTAAAGCTATAACTTCCTGAATGCCTCTGGCTTATTTGGGAATGTCTAGCTTATGAGTCTAACTGATACTGAGATTGTTCATATCCAGCCAACAGACTACCCAACCAATCTTTAACAGTCCTGTCCAGGGTATTAATATGGCCTCTAATTACTCTGTCAGCTGGGAACTTAGTTCATTCAAACAGATGGCATGGTCATCAGGTTAACCTGGACATCTGCTCCATGGCCCAAAAGAGCTATTAGAAGAAACTGGACCAGATCACAGGGTAGGTCAAGGGTTCTTGAATACCTAACCTCATAGCTCTTGGAGATTATGTCTAAATTCCCAAACACAGTGGGGAAAAATATATTTAAAACTAGTCTTGTAATTCAGCTTAAAATAGTAGTCATTCTCAAGTGGACTTCAAGATTTTAGAATATATGTTTTAAAAATAAGAAGAAATATAAAGGAGAGAATATTTCTAAATAGGTGAGTTAAACTTTTAGAAGGCTTCAATTTAGCATCTTTGGCTATAAACTGTCTTCACTGAGATACTTTTTTATGCCACCTCTACATACTTATAAATCTGCTCTGATACAAGTTCTCTGTGGTATGACCCAGTAGCACGGATACTTAGTTAAGAACTTAGGAAACTGGGTCCAGCTCTACCTAAAATTAGCTGTGAAAGCATTTAGGTCACTCAAAGACTGCATTTCTTGTTATCTGAATGAGGGGTAATTGGTACATTAACTCTACAAAATGGTTTTCTTTTACTTAATTTGATAATTATAAGCGATGATACAGCACCTTCAAAGCATGTTTATGATATAATAATTGAAACCATTTGTATAATAAATGATTAAGGGCAAAATACAAAATTGGTAATGTTTTAATTTCAAATGTGCAAAACTACCTATTCCCCCGCTAATGAAACTATTTACATACCATGTCAACAGTTATATATCAATCAATTTCAGGTAGATTCTGGACCTAGAGTTAGCACACTGGGTAAGCAAGGGAATTGCTTAGAAAGCTGTTAGTATTTGCAGTGGCAGAAATAGTAATCAGAAATCCCTATCTAAGGGTATTACAAAAGCATATTTATAAATGTGTAAACTAAATAACAAAGATGAGCTATGATTATTAATATTTAGGGTGAAAAGAAGACTATAATATTTTAATGCATAATTTTCAGGAAGAAAGGATAAAGGAAAAGCAAATCCACTGTACTTATTTACTTATAACTTTACATCTTTGCCAATCAAATTAGACTGATTACATTACAACCCTGATGATTTAACATCATGGAATAAAATGCATTATTGCATCCATTATTTCTCTCCCTGTAAATAACACTCTAAAACATATAGACACAACATTAATCACACTCGATATAGAAGGCAATTTGTATTCAGATATGCCTGAGTACACCACAAAGAATTTATCTTTCATCTGGTAACATGGATCAGACTGCAGCCCTGGTCCACAACCTTGAAGGTCTAAAAGTCATCATTCAGATACTAGGATATGCAGAAGTCACAGAAGCATTTTACTGAACTTGTCTGCGCAAGAAATCACTTCTTGCCACCTGTATTCCTGCTACCTTGGTCCAGATTATTGCTTGCATTATTTTAAAAAGGTTATGCTGTCTTCCTACTCTCATCCTTGGTCTCCACTTATCGTCACAGAGCTTCCAAAAATGATCTTATAAAAACATAATCCAAAAGGCTGTGAGTGAGGCTGTACATATAACCCCATTGACTCTTCTGCTAAATACATATCAATATTATCAGGTAAAACATTTGTTAATCACCATAAAGGCTTGGAAGAGCTGAAAAAGTAGTGCAAAAAAATGCCAAGCAGAATTTTGGAGAATTGATTGAACCCAGGGAACTAATCAGACTATTGTAACATCAAACATACATAATGGGTGTTTACACATACCACACGCTTGAACTGAAGGTTGTATGATTTACTGGAATGATGAGGACAGAATTTCAGTCACAATGACTACTCAACAAAAACAATCTTGGAGCCACTTTCCCCATATTAAAATGAGAACAGGCCCATCAGGTACCACTGCACAGGTTGTATACTGCAAAACTCCAAGATGGGAGGGAGCATCCCACTACACTACAGTGTAAATTGTGTACCCTGAAATTGCCCGAAGATCAGGCACACACAAAAGAGTAGATCCCCTGCTTGTCGAAATATTGAAATGCTTCCATTACAAATCATAAATAGCTACTTCTCGAGTGCTCTGGTTCTTTCCTGGTCAGATATCTCAACATTCTTCTGAGCTCCCCACAATCCAGCAAATAAGAAGGTACACTTGTCCAGCTGGGTTCCAATTGCCTGCACCAGTGCTGTAACCAGCATCCTTTCTGGGTAGTCAGTGCATCTACTGTACCAGTCATTAATATTTTGAACATCCCTGGAAATTGGTATTTCCCCCTGTTATGTGCTAGTCTTGGCCTATCAATAATCAATGTTGCGGTTGGACTAGCTCTTGTGCTTCTTGTTATGACTGAACAATACCCTAGCAATAACCATCAGGAAACTACGAAAAAATACAGCTTTATTACTTATAAGACCTGGAAATTCCATAGCACACCTGGAGCCACAGAGCAAGGTCACAGGTAGAGAGACAATGCACAGGTTTGAGGATTTGGGATTCTGCTTTTATTGGGGTCAAGGGTGTTGACGCAGGTTTTCATGGGCTCATCCTTTATTAGCAAATTTCAAACATGAGAGTAGGAACTTAAAGCAGGGGAAGAGAAAAGAAAACAAACAACTCAATTGGTCAGTTATTAAAATTAACCGAGATCTTTAAAACAAAGAAGCCTCAGTGTGGGAAGGTTGGCAGTGTGTTTCTTTGAGATAGCTTGATCTTTGAATTGGATGCCTCTTTGAAATAGATGCCTGGACAATCAAAACTTAAATCAGGGGCTTCCCTGGTGGCGCAGTGGTTGACAGTCCACCTGCTGATGCAGGGGACACAGGTTCGTGCCGTGGTACGGGAAGATCCCACATGCCACGGAGCGGCTGCGTCCGTGAGCCATGGCCGCTGAGCCTGCGCATCCGGAGCCTGTTGCTCCACAACGGGAGAGGCCCACCTACCGCAAAAAACACAAACAAACAAAAACTTAAATCAGGAAATTGTGTTACAAAAAACAAACAAAAAAACAAAACAACAGCAAAAGTCCTGTTGGGGTTTACACTACACTTCATTTTACGAATGAGAAAATTCAACTTTAGAAAAATAAGTGGTGCACTTAGAGTCATGCAACTTTTAGCTGTCAGACATAGAATTCAACCCAACTCTCTAGAATGAAATACGACAGATCATTAGATTAAAAATTGCAATCAGTTTCTACAAGCAAGTTTGGCAGTCTCACTGTCCTTTGAAAAAAAAAAAAAGCCCCCTCATCTCAGGCTACAAACATTGGGATAGATTTTAGATTATTGGTTCTGGAGTTTCAAGCATTTATTTCTTAGACCCTCCATTTTTCAATGTGTTTAGATACAGACATAAAATGTAATACACAGTCAAATTATTCATATATTTCAGCAGCTTTCAGATCCATGTTTACTGATATCCTTTAACTCTATAAATCATTTTGTCCAAGCTAGGAAAAACAAGATTCATCAGCTCTGTGTCAAAATTTCTTTATGTTGCCATATTTTCTTCCCTGGATGAAATACATCACCTTCAAAGTCAAAGCTGGATACACGGAGATGAGGAAACATTGTCACAGCATCTCAGAACACCACTGTCAAATAATAGAAAATTTTTGTTAAACAAAAAAAGTCAGACAAAGACAAATATCATATGATATCACTTATATGTGAAATCTAAAAAAGTGGTACAAATGAACTAATATACAAAACAGAAATAGAATCATGGATGAAGAGAACAAATTTATGGTTACTGGGGGGAAAAGGAGGGAAGGATAAATTAAGAAATTAGGACTGACATAGACATACTACTATATATAAAATAGATAACTACTAAGAACCTACTGTATAGCAAAGTGAACTCTTCTCATTACTCTGTAATGGCCTATATGGGAAAAGAATCTAAAAAAGAGTGGATGTATGTTTATGTATAACTGATTCACTTTGCTGTACAGCAGAAACTAACATAACAATGTAAATCAACTATACTCCAATAAAATTAATTTAAAAATCACCAATTTAAGGCAATAAAAGAACACAACACTTAAAAGTATATGAAACAATTATTTCTGACTATATTTTACTTCAGTGAATGTTTAAGGTTTTCTATATCAATATGCACAAAAATGGTTATAGCAGGATAGTTTATATTTGTCTCAATGTCCTTTACTTCTATAAATAATTCTGTATTAGTTTTGTAAAAGATTATATGTGTGTCATTTGGAAGCTGCAGTTGTTGATGGTTCTTATCATATATGAGGATAGTTGATCTACAGTGAAAAGAAATAGACATGTGTAGAGAGAAATTGAGATTCTCTTGTATCAATTGTGTTCTATGCTTAAATTTGTCGTTAAGTCCTAGGTAAGTCTTTATCCTTATGAAAGTTTGCCTAATTAGATTCCATTAACTAAAATTATGACCTTTATTATAGAAGGCACTGTAGCCAGAGAAGACTAAATGAGTATAGAAGTAATAGGGGAGGTGGGCGGGAAGATGGCGGAAGAGTAAGACGTGGAGATCGCCTTCCTCCTCACGGATACACCAGAAATACATATACACGTGGAACAACTCCTACCGAACACCTACTGAAGGCTGGCAGAAGACCTCAGAGCTCCCAAAAGGCAAGAAACTCCCCACGTACCTGGGTAGGGCAAAAGAAAAAAGAAAAAACAGAGACAAAAGAATAAGGACGGCACCTGCACCAGTGGGAGGGAGCTGTAAAGGAGGAAAAGTTTCCACACACTAGGAAGCCCCTCCGCGGGCGGAGACTGCGGGAGGCGGAGGGGGGAGCTTCGGGACCGCGGAGTGGAGCACAGCGACGGGTGCGGAGGGCAAAGCGGGGGGATTCCTGCACAGACGATCGGTGCCGACCGGCACTCACCAACCCGAGAGGCTTGTCTGCTTACCCGCCGGGGCGGGCGGGGCTGCGAGCTGAGGCTCGGGTTTCGGTTTTGGACGGAGCGCGGGGAGAGGACTGGGGTTGGCGGCTTGAGCATAGCCTGGAGGGGTTGGTGCGCCACGACTAGCCGGGAGGGAGTTCGGGGAAAAGCCTGCACCGGCCGAAGAGGCAAGAGACTTTTTCTTCCCTCTTTGTTTCCTGGCGCGCGAGGAGAGGGGTTTAAGAGCGCTGCTTAAAGGAACTCCAGAGAAGGGCGCGAGCCGCGGCTAAAAAGCGCAAACCCGAGACGGGCGCGAGCCTCGGCTGAGGGCGCGAGCCCCCGAGACGGGCGCGAGCCGCGGCGGGAAGCGCGAGCCCCAGAGACGGGCGCGAGCCGCGGCGGGAAGCGCGAGCCCCAGAGACGGGCGCGAGCCGCGGCTGAAACTGCGGAGCCCAGAGACGGGCGGGAGACGCTGGGGCTGCTGCTGCCGCCACCAGGGGGGCTGTGTGCGAGCACAGGTCACTCTCCGCGCCCCTCTTCCGCGGAGCCTGTGCAGGCCGCCACTGCCGGGTTCCCGGGATCTGGGGACAGCTTCCCGCACGGCGGGTCTCAGGCTGGTGCAGCATCACGCCGGCCTCTGCCGCAGCGTCACGCCGCCTCTGCCGCCGCAGGCCCGCCCCGCACGCAGTGCCCCGCCTTCCCCCATCCCCCAACCCCCGGCCTGAGTGAGCCGGAGCTCCCGAATCAGCGGCTCCTTTAACCCCGTCCTGTCTGAGCAAAAAAAACAGACGCCCTCCAGCGATCAGCGCGCAGGGGCAGGGCCGGGTACAAAGCTGAGCTCCTGTGAGCTGTGAGAGCAGGGAGGAGAGGGGGAGGTCTCTCCCGGCAGCCGCGGAGGCGGCGGATTGAAGCTCCACAATCAACTTGATGTGCCCTGCATTGTGGAATACCTGAATAGACAGGGAGTGAGCCCAAATTGAAGAGGGGGAATTTAGGAGCGAGATCGGTGATTTTTTTCCCTTTTCCTCTTTTTGTGAATGTGGGCATGTATGCTTCTGTGTGAGATCTTGTCTGTATACTCTTGTTTCCACCATTTGTCCTAGGGCTCTATCCGTCCATGGGTTTTTTTTTTTTTAAAAAAAAAAAAAAAAAATTTTTTTTTAATAATTAATTTTAATTGTAATAACTTTATTGAACTTTACCTTCGTTCTTTCTTTCTTTCTTTCCTTCCTTCCTTCCCTCCGTTAGACAACTAATCACCCCAAATTGAGGAGGTGGTCTCTGGGAGCAGGATTTATGATTTTTCCCCCTTTGCCTCTCTTTGTGAACGTGTAGGTGTATGCTTCTGTGTAAGATTTTCTCTGTATAGCTTTGCTCCCAATAGTTGTCCTAGGGCTCTATCCTTCCATGGTTTTTTAAAAAAAAAAAAAAATTTTTTTTCTTTCTTAATAATTAATTTTAATTGCAATAACTTTATTGTACTTTACCTTCGTTCTTTCTTTCTTTCTTTCCTTCCTTCCTTCCCTCCTTTAGACAGCAAATCACCCCAGGTTGAGGAGGTGGTCTCTGGGAGCAGGATTTAGGATTTTTCCCCCTTTGCCTCTCTTTGTGAACGTGTATGTGTATGCTTCTGTGTAAGATTTTCTCTGTATAGCTTTGCTTCCAACATTTGTCCTAGGGCTCTATCCGTCCATGGTTTTTTTTTAAAAAAAAAAATTTTTTTTTTCTTAATAATTAATTTTAATTATAATAACTTTATTGTACTTTACCTTCGTTCTTTCTTTCTTTCCTTCCTTCCTTCCCTCCTTTAGACAGCGAATCACCCCAGGTTGAGGAGGTGGTCTCTGGGAGCAGGATTTATGATTTTTCCCACTTTGCCTCTCTTTGTGAACACGTATGTGTATGCTTCTGTGTAAGATTTTCTCTGTATAGCTTTGTTTCCAGCATTTGTCCTAGGGTTCTATCTGTTCTTTTTTTTTTTTTTTTTCTTTTTCTTTTTTTTTTTGTTCTAAATATTTTTTAGTACAATAACTATATTATACTTTATTTTATTTTTACTGTATCTTCTTTCTTTCTGTCTTTTTTCCTTCTTTCCTTCCTTCCTTCCTCCCTTCCTCCCTCCCTCCCTCCCTCCTTTCTTTCCTTCTTTGCTTCTTTCTTCCTTCCTTCCTTTCCTCCTTTCCTCCTTTCCTTCTTTCTTTCCTCAAACTTCTACTAATTCTCTCTACATTTTCTCCTTCTTTCCCTCCTACCTTCCTTCCTTCCTCCCTCCCTCCCTCCTTTCTTTCCTTCTTTGCTTCTTTCTTCCTTCCTTCCTTTCCTCCTTTCCTTCTCTCTTTCCTCAAACTTCTACTAATTCTCTCTACATTTTCTCCTTCTTTCCCTCCTTCTTTCCTTCCTTCCTCCCTCCCTCCCTCCCTCCTTTCTTTCCTTCTTTGCTTCTTTCTTCCTTCCTTCCTTTCCTCCTTTCCCTCTTTCTTTCCTCAAACTTCTAATAATTCTCTCTACATTTTCCCCTTCTTTCCCTCCTTCCTTCCTTCCTTCCTCCCTCCCTCCCTCCTTTCTTTCCTTCTTTGCTTCTTTCTTCCTTCCTTCCTTTCCTCCTTTCCTTCTTTCTTTCCTCATACTTCTAATAATTCTCTCTACTTTTCCTCCCTTTTATTCTGAGCCGTGTGGATGAAAGGCTCTTGGTGCTCCAGCCCAGGAGGCAGGGCTCTGCCTCTGAGGTAGGAGAGCCAACTTCAGGAAACTGATCAACAAGAGACCTCCCAGCTCCACATAATATTAAACGGTGGACATCTCCCAGAGACCTCCATCTTAACACCAGCACCCAGCTTCACTCAACGACCAGCAAGCCACAGTGCTGGACAACCTATGCCAAACAACTAGCAAAACAGGAACACAACCCCACCCATTAGCAGAGAGGCTGCCTAAAATCATAACAAGGCCACAGACACCCCAAAACACACCACCAGACGTGAATCTGCCCACTAGAGAGACAAGACCGAGCCTCATCCAGCACAACACAGGCACTAGTCCCCTCCACCAGGAAGCCTACACAACCCGCTGAAACAACCTTAGCCACTGGAGACAGACATCAAAAACAACGGGAACTACGAGCGTGCAGCCTGCAAAAAGGAGACCCCAAACACAGTAAGATAAGCAAAATGAGAAGACAGAAAAACACACAGCAGATGAAGGAGCAAGATAAAAACCCACCAGACCTAACAAATGAAGAGGAAATAGGCAATCTACCTGAAAAAGAATTCAGAATAATGATAGTAAGGATGATCCGAAATCTTGGAAGTAGAATAGACAAAATGCAAGAAACAGTTAACAAGGACCTAGAAGACATAAAGATGAAACAAGCAACGATGAACAACGCAATAAATGAAATTAAAAGTACTCTAGATAGGATCAATAGCAGAATAACTGAGGCAGAAGAACGGATAAGTGACCTGGAAGATAAAGTAGTGGAAATAACTACTGCAGAGCAGAATAAAGAAAAAAGAATGAAAAGAACTGAGGACAGTCTCAGAGAGCTCTGGGACAACATTAAACGCACCAACATTCGAATTATAGGGGTTCCAGAAGAAGAAGAAAAAAAGAAAGGGACTGAGAAAATATTTGAAGAGATTATAGTTGAAAACTTCCCTAATATGGGAAAGGAAATAGTTAATCAAGTCCAGGAAGCACAGAGAGTCCCATACAGGATAAATACAAGGAGAAATACGCCAAGACACATATTAATCAAACTGTCAAAAATTAAATACAAAGAAAGCATATTAAAAGCAGCAAGGGAAAAACAACAAATAACACACAAGGGAATCCCCATAAGGTTAACAGCTGATCTCTCAGCAGAAACCCTACAAGCCAGAAGGGAGTGGCAGGACATACTGAAAGTGATGAAGGAGAAAAACCTGCAACCAAGACTACTCTACCCAGCAAGGATCTCATTCAGATTTGATGGAGAAATTAAAACCTTTACAGACAAGCAAAAGCTGAGAGAGTTCAGCACCACCAAACCAGCTTTACAACAAATGCTAAAGGAACTCCTCTAGATAAGAAATGCAAAAGAAGGAAACGACCTATAATAACGAACCCAAAACAATATAGAAAATGGGAATAGGAACATACATATCGATAATTACCTTAAATGTAAATGGACTAAATGCTCCCACCAAAAGACACAGATTGGCTGAATGGATACAAAAACAAGACCCTTATATATGCTGTCTACAAGAGACCCACCTCAGACCTAGAGACACATACAGACTGAAAGTAAGGGGATGGAAAAAGATATTCCATGCAAATGGAAACCAAAAGAAAGCTGGAGTAGCAATTCTCATATCAGACAAAATAGACTTTAAAATAAGGACTATTAAAAGGGATAAAGAAGGACACTACATAATGATCAAGGGATCGATCCAAGAAGAAGATATAACAATTGTAAATATTTATGCACCCAACATAGGAGCACCTCAATACGTAAGGCAAATACTAACAGCCATAAAAGGGGAAATAGACAGTAACACATTCATAGTAGGGGACTTTAACACCCCACTTTCACCCATGGACAGATCATCCAAAATGAAAATAAATAAGGAAACACAAGCTTTAAATGATACATTAAACAAGATGGACTTAATTGATATTTATAGGACACTCCATCCAAAAACAACAGATTACACATTTTTCTCAAGTGCTCATGGAACATTCTCCAGGATAGATCATATCTTGGGTCACAAATCAAGCCTTGGTAAATTTAAAAAAATTGAAATTGTATCAAGTATCTTTTCTGACCACAACGCCATGAGACTAGATATCAATTACAGGAAAAGATCTGTAAAATATACAAGCACATGGAGGCTAAACAATACACTACTTAATAATGAAGTGATCACTGAAGAAATTAAAGAGGAAATAAAAAAATACCTAGAAACAAATGACAATGGAGACACAACGACCCAAAACCTATGGGATGCAGCAAAAGCAGTTCTAAGGGGGAAGTTTATAGCAATACAAGCCCACCTTAAGAAGCAGGAAACATCTCGAATAAACAACCTAACCTTGCACCTCAAGCAATTAGAGAAAGAAGAACAAAAAAGCCCCAAAGCTAGCAGAAGGAAAGAAATCATAAAAATCAGATCAGAAATAAATGAAAAAGAAATGAAGGAAACGATAGCAAAGATCAATAAAACTAAAAGCTGGTTCTTTGAGAAGATAAACAAAATAGATAAACCACTAGCTAGACTCATCAAGAAAAAAAGGGAGAAGACTCAAATCAATAGAATTAGAAATGAGAAAGGAGAAATAACAACTGACACTGCAGAAATAAAAAAAATCATGAGAGATTACTACAAGCAACTCTATGCCAATAAAATGGACAATCTGGAAGAAATGGACAAATTCTTAGAAATGCACAACCTGCCAAGACTGAATCAGGAAGAAATAGAAAATATGAACAGACCAATCACAAGCACTGAAATTGAAACTGTGATTAAAAACCTTCCAACAAACAAAAGCCCAGGACCAGATGGCTTCACAGGTGAATTCTATCAAACGTTTAGAGAAGAGCTAACACCTATCCTTCTCGAACTCTTCCAAAATATAGCAGAGGGAGGAACACTCCCAAATTCCTTCTACGAGGCCACCATCACCTTGATACCAAAACCAGACAAGGATGTCACAAAGAAAGAAAACTACAGGCCAATATCACTGATGAACATAGATGCAAAAGTCCTCAACAAAATACTAGCAAACAGAATCCAACAGCACATTAAAAGGATCATACACCATGATCAAGTGGGGTTTATTCCAGGAATGCAAGGATTCTTCAATATACGCAAATCTATCAATGTGATAAACCATATTAACAAATTGAAGGAGAAAAACCATATGATCATCTCAATAGATGCAGAGAAAGCTTTTGACAAAATTCAACACCCATTTATGATAAAAACCCTCCAGAAAGTGGGCATAGAGGGAACTTTCCTCAACATAATAAAGGCCATATATGACAAGCCCACAGCAAACATCATCCTCAATGGTGAAAAACTGAAAGCATTTCCACTAAGATCAGGAACAAGACAAGGTTGCCCACTCTCACCACTCTTATTCAACATAGTTTTGGAAGTTTTAGCCACAGCAATCAGAGAAGAAAAGGAAATAAAAGGAATCCACATCGGAAAAGAAGAAGTAAAGCTGTCACTGTTTGCAGATGACATGATACTATACATAGAGAATCCTAAAGATGCTACCAGAAAACTACTAGAGCTAATCAATGAATTTGGTAAAGTAGCAGGATACAAAATTAATGCACAGAAATCTCTGGCATTCCTATATACTAATGATGAAAAATCTGAAAGTGAAATCAAGAAAACACTCCCATTTACCATTGCAACAAAACGAATAAAATATCTAGGAATAAACCTACCTAAGGATACGAAAGACCTGTATGCAGAAAATTATAAGACACTGATGAAAGAAATTAAAGATGATACAAATAGATGGAGAGATATACCATGTTCTTGGATGGGAAGAATCAACATTGTGAAAATGACTCTACTACCCAAAGCAATCTACAGATTCAATGCAATCCCTATTAAACTACCACTGGCATTTTTCACAGAACTAGAACAAAAAATTTCGCAATTTGTATGGAAACACAAAAGACCCCGAATAGCCAAAGCAATTTTGAGAACGAAAAAAGGAGCTGGAGGAATCAGGCTCCCTGACTTCAGACTATACTACAAAGCAACAGTCATCAAGACAGTATGGTACTGGCACAAAAACAGAAAGATAGATCAGTGGAACAGGATAGAAAGCCCAGAGATAAACCCATGCACATATGGACACCTTATCTTTGATAAAGGAGGCAGGAATGTACAGTGGAGAAAGGACAGCCTCTTCAATAAATGGTGCTGGGAAAACTGGACAGGTACATGTAAAAGTATGAGATTAGATCACTCCCTAACACCATACACAAAAATAAGCTCAAAATGGATTAAAGACCTAAATGTAAGGCCAGAAACTATCAAACTCTTAGAGGAAAACATAGGAAGAACACTCTATGACATAAATCACAGCAAGATCCTTTCTGACCCACCTCCTAGAGTAATGGAAATAAAAACAAAAATAAACAAATGGGACCTAATGAAACTTCAAAGCTTTTGCACAGCAAAGGAAACCATAATCAAGACCAAAAGACAACCCTCAGAATGGGAGAAAACATTTGCAAATGAAGCAACTGACAAAGGATTAATCTCCAAAATTTACAAGCAGCTCATGCAGCTCAATAACAAAAAAACAAACAACCCCATCCAAAAATGGGCAGAAGACCTAAACAGACATATCTCCAAAGAAGATATACAGAATGCCAACAAACACATGAAAGAATGCTCAACCTCATTAATCATTAGAGAAATGCAAATCAAAACTACAATGAGATATCATCTCACACCAGTCAGAATGGCCATCATCAAAAAATCTAGAAACAATAAATGCTGGAGAGGGTGTGGAGAAAAGGGGACACTCTTGCACTGCTGGTGGGAATGTGAATTGGTTCAGCCACTATGGAGAACAGTATGGAGGTTCCTTAAAAAACTACAAATAGAATTACCATATGACCCAGCAATCCCACTACTGGGCATATACCCTGAGAAAACCAAAATTCAAAAGGAGTCATGTACCAAAATGTTCATTGCAGCTCTATTTACAATAGCCCGGAGATGGAAAGAACCTAAGCGCCCATCATCGGACGAATGGATAAAGAAGATGTGGCACATATACACAATGGAATATTACTCAGCCTTAAAAAGAAATGAAATTGAGATATTTGTAATGAGATGGATAGACCTAGAGTCTGTCATACAGAGTGAAGTAAGTCAGAAAGACAAAGACAGATACCGTATGCTAACACATATATATGGAATTTGAGGGGAAAAAATGTCATGAAGAACCTAGGGATAAGACAGGAATGGAGGCGCAGACCTACTGGAGAGCGGACTTGGGGATATGGGGAGGGGGAAGGGTGAGTTTTGACAGGGCGAGAGAGAGTCATGGACATATACACACTAACAAACGTGGTGGGGTGGATAGCTGGGGGGAAGCAGCCGCAAGGCACAGGGATATTAGCTCGGGGCTTTGGGACAGCCTGGAGGGGTGGGAGGGGGAGAGTGGGAGGGAGGGAGATGCAGGAGGGAAGACACATGGGAGCACATGTATATGTATAGCTGATTCACTTTGTTATAAATCAGAAACTAACACACCATTGTAAAGCAATTATACCCCAATAAAGATGTTAAAAAAAAAAAAAAAAAAAAAAAAGAAGTAATAGGGTATGGGGTCAGAGAGATAAAGGGCCATCACATCTGGAGAAGCCTTCAGGTCATGGTAATCAAATAAATACAAATTTGAACACATCCCTTTTTTATTATTAAAAAAAGTACATTATATTACTGGTAATCAGGAAACAATGTTTGTTCCCGTACAAATTGTTATTTCTAATTTAGAAAACAACTAACAGAATATATATACAACTTAGGGACATATGTTTATATACTTTGAAACAGTATCTGCTATTTCTAGATAAAGCTTTTCCATATATTAGATTATTTTCTTAGGTAAAATATCTTAAACAGAAAATTGCAGCAATCCAAACCAGAAAGGAAGGTAGATCAGAGCAAAAGGGGCAGTGCAAGAGTGAGAAGTGTTTAATTGTGGACATATTTGGTTGATAGAGCTTCCAGAATGTGTTGAGAGGTTGAATGTGGTGCATAGGACAAAGACAAGAGTCAAAAAGGACACCAAGATGTTTGGCCTTAAAAACCAGAAGAATGGAGTTGCCCTTAACTGAGATGGAGAGGTAGCAGAGGAGCCATTTTGGGTGAAAATACAAGTAGATCAGTTTTATACATGTTAGTTTCAGATGCCAGCAAACCTATACACCTGTCCTTATCTACATTACATTTATCTTTCCCTCCTGTCATAAAAACGAGATGGCTTAAATCTCCTACTTATCATCCACATTTATATCATTACCCAAATCAACTTCATATGAGGAGGAAATTGAAAGTGAATGAAAACCCAGAATAGCATGTTGACACTTTGCAGGTGGAAGCTCTACCCCCACCCCAAGGAAGGGTTGGATTCCCTTTTTTCACCGTTAAAATATAAAAGAGTAGGGATTTCCCTGGTGGCACAGTGGTTAAGAATCCATCTACCAGGGCAGGGGCACGGGTTCCATCCCTGGTCCGGGAAGATCCCACATGCGCTGGAGCAACTAAGCCCATGCACCACAATTACGGAGACTTCGTGCCTGCAGCCCATGCTCCGCAACAAGAGAAGCCACTGCAATGAGAAGCTCGCACACTGCAAGGAAGAGTAGCTCCCACTTGGAAGGTGGCTGGGGAGGGTTGGTGGTGATGGGATGAATTGGGATATTGGAATTCACATATATACACTAATATGTATAAAATAGATAACTAATAAGAACTTTCTGTATAAAAAATAAATAAAATAAAATTCAAAAAATATATAAAAGAGTAAAGAGATGGATCATACCTTCTATGTTTGTCTCATCTGAACATACATTATATAGACTTGATGGTGGACATCATGAGTCACTCTATGAAGTTATATTCATAAACTTCAAATCACAGCTGGAGTCAGACTACGTATGAATACATTTTTAGGGAAAAGAGAAAAGTAAAATCATTTGAGTACTTACTTCATTTGCCCTGTCCTTACATCACATATCATTAATGTGAAATGAGAACTAGCTTTCATTTTTTTACACAGAGGAAATGGAGGTGCAAAATTGTTAAGCAAATTGCCCAAAATCACACATTTAGAAAGTTATAAAATTAGGTTAAAATGCAATTTCTCTAAAATCTCTTAAGTTCTGCTATATATTTTGATATATTTATATTTTTGCTCATAAACCGCTTTTTATTTCAAACTGGTAATGAATAGTTTCATTCAATGCTATTGTATTATATATATTATGTAAGTAGAGAATGGCTAAGGGGGTTGGCAGCTGGTGAGCATTAGGTATTATACTCTGATTCATATAAGTATTTTATCAATTTATTCATTCATCATGATAATTTTATTATTGCCATCACATTTTACAAACTATGTTATAGACACAGAGATTGTCTGGAATCCTTGTTTACCGAAAGTCAGAAACAAAACTGGAAAAATTTAAATAAAAAGATAATTTCCTGGCTTGTGTAATTAAATAAAAAATAGATGACATAGGTAGATAAAGACACAAATAATGTAAGGAGCAGTCATTTAGCTAGACTTGAGGAACAACTGGACCCATTAGAACTAATTTTCTCTCTTTCATCCCTATACATTGTTATACACAGGCATTATTCTTTTAAACAAAGTAGCAATTCCCTAACCTAAAAACAAGTGGCTTTGCCATCAGAGAGACCTTTTTTTTTTCCCCTCACTCTAGTTCAATAATATTTGGAAAGGAATTCTAATTGCGTGTCTTGGTCACTTGCTCACCCTTCAGTGAATCAGTTCCGGGGAAGAGCCAGATATGCACAGAGAGAGTCACTCCTATTCTAACTAACTCCAATACACCAATTCTGTGATGTAAGATGTCAGAATTCATAATTCATTTTAAGCAAATAAATTTGGGATCTGCATGCTTGACATAATAAGCCAATAATGTGACTGAAAAAGACATTCAAGAGTCCTAGTTTGAGAACTTGTTTTATTCTTTTTTTTTTTTTTTTTGCATCCTTATTGGAGTATAATTGCTTTACAATGGTGCGTTAGTTTCTGCTTTATAACAAAGTGAATCAGTTATACATATACATATGTTCCCATATCTCGTCCCTTTTGCATCTCCCTCCCTCCCACCCTCCCTATCCCACCCCTCCAGGTGGTCACAAAGCACTGAGATGATCTTTTTGCTATGTAGCTGCTTCCCACTAGCTATCTACCTTACGTTTGGTAGTGTATGTATGTCCATGCTTCTCTCTCGCTTTGTCACAGATTACCCTTCCCCCTCCCCATATCCTCAAGTCCATTCTCTAGTAGGTCTATGCCTTTATTCCTGTCTTACCCCTAGGTTCTTCATGACATTTTTTTTTTCGTAAATTCCATATATATATGTGTTAGCATACAGTATTTGTCTTTCTCTTTCTGACTTACTTCACTCTGTATGAAAGACTCTAGGTCCATCCACCTCATTAAAAAGAACTCAATTTCATTTTTTTATAGCTGAGTAATATTCCACTGTACATATGTGTGACAACTTCTTTATACATTCATCTGATGATGGACACTTAGGTTGTTTCCATCTCTGGGCTATCGTAAATACAGCTGCAATGAACATCTTGGTACATGACTCTTTTTGAATTATGGTTTTCTCAGGGTATATGCCCAGTAGTGGGATTGCTGGGTCATATGGTAGCTCTATTTGTAGTTTTTTAAGGAACATCCATACTGTTCTCCATAATGGCTGTACCGATTCACATTCCCACCAGCAGTGCAAGAGTGTCCCCTTTTCTCCACACCCTCTCCAGCATTTATTGTTTCTAGAGTTTTTGATGATGGTCATTCTAACTGGTGTGAGATGATATCTCATTGTAGTTTTGATTTGCATTTCTCTA
Organism: Phocoena phocoena; assembly: GCF_963924675.1. Lineage (NCBI taxonomy): Eukaryota > Metazoa > Chordata > Mammalia > Artiodactyla > Phocoenidae > Phocoena > Phocoena phocoena. The sequence goes on along the minus strand of NC_089223.1, from coordinate 99,387,443 downwards.
ACGATTAATGATGTTGAGCATTCTTTCATGTGTTTGTTGGCAGTCCGTATATCTTCTTTGGAGAAATGTCTATTTAGGTCTTCTGCCCATTTTGGGATTGGGTTGCTTGTTTTTTTGTTATTGAGCTGCATGAGCTGCTTATAAATTTTGGAGATTAATCCTTTGTCAGTTGCTTCATTTGCAAATATTTTCTCCCATTCTGAGGGTTGTCTTTTCATCTTGTTTATGTTTTCCTTTGATGTGCAAAAGCTTTGAAGTTTCCTTAGGTCTCATTTGTTTATTTTTGTTTTTATTTCTATTTCTCTAGGAGCTGGTTCAAAAAGGATCTTACTGTGATTTATGTCATAGAGTGTTCTGCCTATGTTTTCTGCTAAGAGTTTGATAGTTTCTGGCTTTCCATTTAGGTCTTTAATCCATTTAGAGTTTATTTTTGTGTATGGTGTTAGGGAGTGATCTAATCTCATACTTTTGCATGTACCTGTCCAGTTTTTCCAGCACCACTTATTAAAGAGGCTGTCCTTTCTCCACTGTACATTCCTGACTCCTTTATCAAAGATAAGGTGTCCATATGTGCGTGGGTTTATCTCTGGGCTTTCTATCCTGTTCCATTGATCTATCTTTCTGTTTTTGTGCCACTACCATACTGTCTTGATTACTGTAGCTTTGTAGTATAGTCTGAAGTCAGAGCACCTGATTCTTCCAGCTCCGTTTTTCGTTCTCAAGATTGCTTTGGCTATTTGGGGTCTTTTGTGTTTCTATACAAATTGTGAATTTTTTTGTTCTAGTTCTGTGAAAAATGCCAGTGGTAGTTTGATAGGGATTGCATTGAATCTGTAGATTGCTTTGGTAGTATAATCATTTTCACAATGTTGATTCTTCCAATCCAAGAACATGGTATATCTCTCCATCTGTTTGTATCATCTTTAATGTCTTTCATCCGTGTCTTATAATATTCTGCATACAGGTCTTTTGTCTCCTTAGGTAGGTTTATTCCTAGATATTTTATTCTTTTTGTTGCAATGGTAAATGAGAGTGTTTTCTTGATTTAACTTTCAGATTTTTCATCATTAGTGTATAGGAATGCCAGAGATTTCTGTGCCTTAATTTTGTATCCTGCTACTTTACCAAATTCATTGATTAGCTCTAGTAGTTTTCTGGTAGCATGTTTAGGACCCTCTATGTATAGTATCATGTCATCTGCAAACAGTGACAGCTTTACTTCTTCTTTTCCAACTTGGATACCTTTCATTTCCTTTTCTTCTCTGATTGCTGTGGCTAAAACTTCCAAAACTATGTTGAATAATAGTGGTGAGAGTGGGCAACCTTGTCTTATTCCTGATCTTAGTGGAAATGCTTTCAATTTTTCACCATTGAGGACGATGTTGGCTGTGGGTTTGTCATATATGTCCTTTATTATGTTGAGGAAAGTTCCCTCTATGCCTACTTTCTGCAGGGTTTTTAATCATAAATGGGTGTTGAATTTTGTTGAAAGCTTTCTCTGCATCTATTGAGATGATCATATGGTTTTTCTCCTTCAGTTTGTTAATATGGTGTATCACGTTGATTGATTTGCATATATTGAAGAATCCTTTCATTCCTGGAATAAACCCCACTTAATCATAATTTATGGTCCTTTTAGTGTGCTGTTGGATTCTGTTTGCTAGTATTTTGTTGAGGATTTTTACATCTGTGTTCATCAGTGATATTGGCCTGTAGTCTTTCTTTGTGACATCCTTGTCTGGTTTTGGTATCAAGGTGATGGTGTCCTCGTAGAATGAGTTTGGGAGTATTCCTCCCTCTGCTATATTTTGGAAGAGTTTGAGAAGGATAGGTGTTAGCTCTTCTCTAAATGTTTGATAGAATTCACCTGTGAAGACATCTAGTCCTGGGCTTTTGTTTGTTGGAAGATTTTTAATCACAGTTTCAATTTCATTACTTGTGATTGGTCTGTTCATATTTTCTATTTCTTCCTGGTTCAGTCTTGGAAGGTTATACCTTTCTAAGAATTTGTCCATTTCATCCAGGTTGTCCATTTTATTGGCATATCGTTGCTTGTAGTAGTCTCTCATGATCCTTTGTATTTCTGCAGCATCAATTCTTACTTCTTTTTCACTTCTAATTCTGTTGATTTCAGTCTTCTCCCATCTTTTCTTGATGAGTCTGGCTAATGGTTTATCAATTTTGTTTATCTTCTCAAATATCTAGCTTTCAGTTTTATTTATCTTTGTGAGCAATTCCATCCATTGGTGAAAGTGAGATGTTAAAGTCCCCTTTTGTTATTGTGTTACTGTTGATTTCCCCTTTTATGGCTGTTAGCATTTGCCTTATGTATTCAGGTGCTCCTATGTTGGGTGCATAAATATTTACAATTGTTATATCCTCTTTCTGGATTGATCCCTTGATTATTATGTAATGTCCTTCTTTATCTCTTGTAATAGACTTTATTTTAAAGTCTATTTTGTCAGATATGAGAATTGGTACTCCAGTTTTCTTTTGATTTCCATTTGCACAGAATAACTTTTTCCATCTCCTACATTCAGTCTGCATGTGTCCCTAGGTCTGAAGTGGGTTTCTTGTAGACAACATATATATGGGCCTTGTTTTTGTATCCATTCAGCCTGTCTACGTATTTTGGCTGCAGCCTTTAGTCCATTTACATTTAAGGTAGTTATCAATATGTATGTTCCCATTACCATTTTCTTACTTGTTTTGTTTTTCTTGGTAGGTCATTTCCTTCTATTGTGTTTCTTCCCTAGAGAAGTTCCTTAATCATTTGTTGTAAAGCCGGCTTGGTGGTTTTGAATTCCCTTAGCTTTTGCTTGTCTGTAGAGGTTTTAATTTCTGCACTGAATCTGAATGAGATCCTTGCTGAGTAGAGTAATCTTAGTTGTAGGTTTTTCCCTTTCCTCACTTTAAATATGTCCTACCACTTCCTTCTGGCTTGTGGAGTTTCTGCTGAAAAATCAGCTGTTAACCTTATGGGGATTCCTTTGTATGTTATTTTTTGCTTTTCTCTTGCTGCTTTTAATACTTTTTGTTTGTATTTAACTTTTGATTGGTTGATTAATATGTGTTTTGGCATGTTTCTCCTTGGATTTATCCTTTATGGGACTCTCTGTGCTTCCTGGACTTGATTAAGTATTTCCCTTCCCATATTAGGGAAGTTTTCAACTATAATCTCTTTAATATTTTCTCAGTCCCTTTCTTTTTCTCTTCTTCTTCTGAGACCCCTATAATTCAAATGTTCATGTGTTTAATGTTGTCCCACAGGTCTCTGAGACTGTCTGCAATCCTTTTCATTCTTTTTTCTTTATTCTCCTCTGTGGTAATTATTTCTATTCTTTTGTCTACCAGGTCACTTATCCGCTCTTCTGCCTCAGTTATTCTGCAATTGTTTCCTTCTAGAGAATGTTAATTTCATTTTTTTGTGTTGTTCATCATTGTTTGCTCTTTAGTTCTACTAGGTCCCTCTTAAATATTTCTTGTATTTTCTCCCTTCTGTTTCCAAGATTTTGGATCATCTTTACTATCATTATTCTGAATTATTTTTCAGGTAGACTGCCTATTTCCTCTTCATTTGTTTGGTCTTGTGAGTTTTTACTTTGCTCCTTCATCTGCTGCATATTTCTCTGTTTTCTCATTTTGCTTAACTTACTATGTTTGTTGTCTCTTTTTCACAGGTTGCAATTTCGTAGTTCCTGTTGCTTTTTGTGTCTGTCCCCAGTGAGTAAGGTTGGTTCAGTGGCTTGTATAGGCTTCCTGGTGGATGGGACTGGTGCCTGTGTTCTGGTGGATGAGGCTTATCCTATCTTTCTGGTGGGCAGGACTCTCTCCAGTGGTGTTTTTTGTAGTGTCTGTGACCTTATTATGATTTTAGGCTGCCTCTCTGCTAATGTGTGAGGTTGTGTTCCTGTCTTGCTAGTTGTTTGGCATGGGGTGTCCAGCACTGGAGCTTGCTCATCATTGAGTGGAGCTGGGTCTTAGTGTTGAGATGGAGATTTCTGGGTGAGTTCTTGCCGATTGATATTACGTGTGGCTGGGAAATCTCTGGTGGTCCAATATCCTGAACTCGGTCGGCTCTCTTACCTCAGAGTTTAAGGCCTGATACCTGGCTGAAGCACCAAAGCCCTTTCAGCCACATGGCTAGGTACATGGAGAGTTTCTTGCCTTGTGGTAAGTGAGGTCTTCTTCCATCATTCAGTAGGTGTTCTGTAGGAGTTGTTCCACATGTAGATGTATTTTTGATGTATTTGTGGGGAGGAAAACAATCTCCATGTCTTACTCCTCCACCATCTTGAAGTATAATCACTAATTAACCACACATTAATCAGTGATTGGATGCATGCTGCCACCAGAAAGAGACATGAACTCCAGTGAAACTAGTTGCCCCTGTTAGGCTGAGTGCAACTACTAAAGAAGGGCTCAGTTGTGAGCCTTCTGCATGATAGGAAGCACCCCTGAGAGCTGGAATAAAAATGAGGATCTAGGTCCCCATTATAATGATTCAACAGACAAGAGTTGTGAACAGTATTAAAAATCTGTTGGATACATAGTAGCTGACTTAGAAGAGTAGAATGGGCAATGCTGAGTCCTAACTGCCTACTAACTTAAGTACAACAGGCAAAGTGGAGGGTACTGTAAGGCAAGGGGCTAAAAATGAGGTCTTAAAAAAAGTCTCCACATAGATAAGACCACTGTGCAAATTTGAAACCTGTGAAAGGAAGATGGGAAGAAGTAAAGATGGGTAGGAAGAACCTCATATCGCAATATAGGTCTGAAATGTCTCAGGGGACCCAAAGCGGAACTCCCCAAAAAAGACTGCCCATCCAAGGACCCGTTCTCTTGGGGAGAAATGGACAGTCCCTATCATTTCACCAAGCTCACTCATTGGCTGTAGGTGCCCAGGGAAATGTTGTCTCTCCCCAATGTCACAGTGATCACAATGTCATTGCAATCCTAGGCAAATCCAAGTTCCTTCTTTCAGGAAGATCAGAGTTGTACATCTCCATGGCACCACATGTCAGAAACTTGATTTTATAATTTCTTATAAAATTTCTCCCTTATGGGAGAAATTCTTTCATATTCTGAGTGGAAGGAGTTTCCAAACCAGAATTCTATAATTTGTTAAACTATCAAACAAGAATGAGGGTAAGAATAAAAAATATTCTTAAGTCCTGGATATCTTAACAGCATAATAATTTTTTTATATATCCTAGGAAAGTAATCTGGGAAGAAAATTCCCCAAACAAGGGAGTGAACCAAGAAAGAGGAAGTCATGTAATCCAGGAAGTAAGACATTCCACATAAGACTACTCAGAAGGAAATTTCCATTTAAAGTAGGGTTAAAAAGAAATCAATGAAAACTGGAATAAGAAGCCGTATCCCCTCCAAACCCCACAGAAGACAAAGAAAAAAACAAAAGTTTTTATGTGTTTGTCCTTATTTAAAACAGTTTCACACTTCCATTATCTATTTGTGGAGAGGATAATTAAGGATATATACATAGAAACCCAAGTTAAAATAATCAAGCCAATTTGTAAGATGAGCAAATTAATAGTATCATACAAGGAAAGAAATGATTTGTCATAATACACAATAGTACACAGCAAGGCTCACCTTTTTTTTTTTTTTTTCTTTTTTCTTTTGTGGTACGCGGGCCTCTCACTGCTGTGGCCTCTCCCGTTGCGGAGCGCAGGCTCAGCGGCCATGGGTCACGGGCCCAGCCGCTCCGCGGCATGTGGGATCCTCCCGGACCGGGGCACAAACTCGTGTCCCCTGCATCGGCAGGCGGACTCTCAACCACTGCGCCACCAGGGAAGCCCAAGGCTCACCTTTGAACAATATTTATGTAGTCATAAATCATATACACTATATAATGACAGGAGATAACTGTTACATAATCACTTTTGGTGCATACGAGTGGCAAAATGTAATGGGGAGTGATGGAGAAAGAGGGTTAAAATTGTATCTTTCATAACAAGAAGTCAATAGATAAGATCTCAAAGAAAGAAGCTCAGTCTAGATATATTGTTTATAAATACCAAAGAGAATGGTTATAATAACTGGAAGTGATTTGGGAGGAATGAGAGTTGGGAGTAGAGTGTTTTCAGACTTTTAGTGCTACTTGAATTTTTCAAATTCGGTGCATATATGAACTTTCATAAGTAAAGAATTTAGCAGAACCACACAAGAAGAGAAGTCATGAATACCAGACCAGTAACTATGCCATGGGCATGGGAGGAAAGAGAGATGAGTTTTGCTCTCAAACAACTTCAGTGTAACTTTGATAATAATGCCACCTTATACTTGTATACCACTTGGCAGAACACTTGCATACATGTCCTGATATGCACACATTTCCCTCACATACCTCTCCTTTGTGTAGGTTCTTTATTGATTACTCTTTACTCTGTGCAAAGTCCTTCAGCTCTTCTTTACCTGGCAAACTCCTACTCTTTCTCAAGATGATGCTACAAAATCATCCTTTCTTTAAAGACTTTCCTCATACTCCCTGACTCACAGCAGAATTAATTATTCCCTCATTTAAGCCTCCCATAGCATATATCTTGTAGCTTCATCATGGCATCCCCACCTTCTAGCACCATTAGCTACCTTTTTGTCTCTCTTGATGAACTGTGAGCTACTTCTCTTAGAGTAGGGGCATGTTTTATTCATGTTGTGTCCTTGTTTCTTTTTACTGAATCTGGCACACACAAAGCCAAACCTTGATTCATAGCTTCTAAATTAATTACATAGAGTGTCATTACACATCAGAGAAGGTAGGACAGCTATCATTAGCTTCCTTTGGCTGGTGAGGAAATTGAGTCTCAGGTTGACTGAGCACCTTGTCCGAGTTCACAGAGTTAGCAGCTGTGAGGTACTTTTGGTCTTTGACAAAGTACATCTCTCATGCCCACATAATACAGAAGAGGGTTATTTATTGCAAAAATAACCATGGTCTTCCCTCCAAGTCCCTTGGTACACCCATTAGGCACAGTACCAAGGTTCAGTTAAATAAAGGGACTGGCCCAGAGTGGCCTTCGGTTTATTCCTGGTCATTAAGTAGCATAGTGCTCCACTGTAGAATTGGCCCCGAGGAGCCTTGGGGCTCTTCAAAGCTAATGATTCTTACTTCCTAATACCAGTTCCCAGTGGGCTCCCAGCCTAGAACAAACTCTGCCTACTTTCAGAGGTCGCGGGCTCAAGGCCGACAAGTGAATGGCAATGTGATTCTCTGGTGCCGAGTTTTCTTGGGAAGGAAAGCCACAAGGCCATAGAGTACAGAAATGCTAAGGAAAAAAATTACAGGTGTTAATATGGAACACATTATATACATTATTACATGGCAACAACAACTCCACTCACAGACTATCTGGGTTTTTCATGCTCTCTCTTTAAGTTCATAAAGCTTATTTATAAAATTCAGAGCTTTAAGCATAGCATATACTTTGAAAAATAAAGTTTTTTCAGAGCAAGTGTGATTGCAGCTGCTCAAGTGCTGGCACTAAATAAATGTTAATGGAATGATTAGAGACTTAATAAGAATAGCAATAAAAAGATTTTTCCAAATACCCATTTAAGTCTTAAACTAGGTAAAATGTCCATGCCAAATATTTCATATGAATTAATTCCAAATGGCTTTGACTTGATTTTTATCAATAGTGCTTTTTCTCTTCAACAACATAAAATCAAGCAATGTATTCTCATAACAATACTGTCCAAAGATAAATTGATTTTAAGGTATTTTTTTCATTATCTGTCATCCTGACAAGACTGCAAAATCCTTGAGATTCCATTCATGTTATTTTTGCCCTTTCCATTAGCAGTAAAAGTGCTCAGCACCATTTTTTTCATACATTAACAACCCAGGGAGTTCCCAGGATGGTTTAATTTCAGAATAGAGTACTGATGTAGTGAACAATATGCAAAAAGTGCCTTATTAGGTTACTTGCAAAATAAACCTAATTTAAGAGATCTGTCCCTAGATTATTTTGCAAGGGTGTATGTGTATATGTGTGTGCACATGTGTGTGCAGGTATTATATGGCAGTTTGTTATAAATTATTTAAAATAATTTATTATTTAAATCTGAATAACAGTTACATCTTTTCATGAAGTGTGCATACATCTGGAACTAATGGAAAGGTCAAGACTAGAGATAGTAATGCGGAAGTCCTCAGCATATACAAAAGTATTAGCATGGGGCTTCCCTGGTGGCGCAGTGGTTGAGAGTCCGCATGCCGATGCAGGGGACACGGGTTTGTGCCCCGGTCCGGGAAGATCCGACAAGATCCGACATGCTGCGGAGCGGCTGGGCCCGTGAGCCATGGCCGCTGAGCCTGCGCGTCCGGAGCCTGTGCTCTGTAACGGGAGAGGCCACAACAGTGAGAGGCCCACGTACTGAAAAAAAAAAAAAAAAATGTATTAGCATATTATGGATATTATGTACAAATACATTCATATTGTTAAGTAGCTAAACATATATATATATATATATATATATATATATATATATATATATATATATATATATAGTGAAACATCAAAGTCCACCTTCCAACTATCATCTCCTATTCCTCCCAATGTTCAGTCCCCTCCCTTGATTTAAGAGCATCATGCATGTTTGTCATTTATCCTTCCAGTCCCATCTCTAAGCATTAATGGACCTAACTTTTTATAGTATACCATGTTTTCCTTTATTTTCTAGTACGTATTTTTTATACTGCAAGTAATTATTCCATTTATATTTATACATATTTTCCACTGAACATATATAACCGTACAATTTCTCATATTATTCAATATTCTGCAAAAATATTATTTTAAGAATTTTGGCATAAGTTGTATTCAAGTTTGGACATTTATGTTTTAATAAAATCCTTGCTATTATAAAAATGTTGAGAAGATGTTGGAATCAATAGGTATCTACATTTCAGATTAGCTTTTAGGCAACAATTTGAAAAAATAAAATTAGGGCTTTACATAAAGACAAATTGTTCTTCAGACAGAATGCAACAATTTATATATTTATTGATAATTATGTGAGTGGCCATCTCCTTTATTCCTGTTACCATGGAGTATCAATATTTTTAATCTTTGATCAATTGACTAATAAAAATATTCCTTATGATAAAGCACTTCATTTTAATTTATTAGTGCCAAAGCCGAACATTTTGGTTAATTAGGCATCTGAATATTTTTAATTTTCCAAATTAAAATTGCTCATGTAATTTACCCATTTTTCTTTAGTACTCTGCAATCCCTCTGACCAGCTACTTCCTACCAGAAATCCACCCCAACCAGGGAACTTGTGCTCAGCTTTCTGTCACTCTAGATTGACTTTAATTTTCTTTGAATTGTCTACATGGAATCATACAATATATTTTCATTTTTTGTATGGCATCTGTTACCCAGAATTGTTTTGAGAGTCCTTCATGTTATAGCATATATCAATGTCATTCCTATTTGTTACTGAATAGTTTTCTATTATATGGATAGTAAGGAACACTGTTCACTCATTCACCTCTTAACAGATGTTTGGGTTGCTTCCAGTTTGGGGTTATTATGAATAAATTTGTTAAAAACACTCATAAGTTTCCTTGGCATACTCAATCATTTTTAAAAATATTTAACCATTCTGACATGTGTGTAATGGTATCCCATTGTAAGTTTAAATTTGCGTTTCCTAATGACTGGTGACACTGGGCATCTTTTCATATGCTTAATTGTCATCTGTATATCTTTTCAGTGAAAAATAATGTTCAAATATTTTGCCCATTTTTAATGGATTGTTTACAAAGTTTTGAGAGTTATATATGAATATAAGTCCTTTAACAGACATATGATTAACAAATATTTTCTCCCAATCTGTTGCTTGTCCTCTTATTCTCTTCAGTGTGTTTTGAAGAGCAGAACTTCATGGTTTTTATTAAGTCTAATTTATTAATTTGTTCTTTCATGGATCATGCTTTTGATGTTGTAGCTAAGAAATGTTTGCCTAACTCAAGGTCACAACAGTTTTCTCCTAGAATATTTATAGCTCAAGGTTTTGCACTTAGGCATATGATACATTATATTTAATTTTTGTACATGATATAAAGTACATATTGACATTCATTTTGTTGCATATGAATATACAACTATTCTAGCACTATTTGATGAAAAACTACCCTTTCTCCACTGAATTACTTTTTTATTTTATCAAAAATCAGTAGTCCATATATTTATATTCTATTTCTAGACTCTCTAACCTGCTCCACTGAAAGTATCATGTTGACAATACCACATTATCTTGATTGCTATAATTTCATAATACTATGTGAAATAGTGTAGTCAAATTCCCAACTGTGAACTTTCTCAAAACTGTTTCGATCCTTCTAGAACTTTAGCATTTCCATCTATATTTTAGCATTGACTCATCAGTTCACTGAAAAACCAATTCTGCTGGTTGCAGTGAATCTATAGATCTATTTGGGGAACATTGATATTTTAACAACATTGAGTCTATTGACTAATGAACAGGGCATACCTTTCCATTTATTTAAATCTTCTTTAATTTATCTTAATAATAGTCTGCTGTCATTGTGTGTTCTATAAATATTATGTCAAGTTGGTTGATCATACTCTTCAAATCTTTGATATAATTACTGATTTTCTGTCTAATTATTCCATCAATTATTGAGAAAGAGATGTTGAAATCTCCAACTTTAACTATGGATTTAACTATTTCTTCTTCAATTTCATTATTGTTAATTTCATGTGTATTATGTTTCTATTATTAGGTACACAAACATTTAGGATTGTTATGTTCTCTTGTTGAACTAATCCCATTATCATTATGAAATGACTTTGTTTAACCCAGCATTATTCTTTGCTCTGAAATCCCCCTCCAGCAAAGAATGTAATTTTTCATCCTTTTATTTTTAACTTGTTTGATCCTTTATATTTAAAAGGTGTTTTCTTAGGTAGCATGTAGTTGGACTGTCCTTTTTTATCCAAACTGAGATAAATTGAGTCAAATTGAGATAACTGTGTCATTTAGACTATTTACATGTAATGTGATTATTGATCTGATTAGCTTTCACTATAATTTTTTGTTATTTGCTTTCTGTTTATCCCATCATTTCTCTGTTCATTTTCTCCTATTTTTCTACTTTATTTTTATTAATTCAATAACTTGTATAATTCAGTTTACCTATGTTGATTTATTAACTATATTCTTTTAAAAATTTTACTGGTTTATTTAGTTTTGCATCTTTTACTTATTACTTTCTACCTTCAAGTGATATTATATGACTTCACAAATAGTTTAAGAACCTTACAGTACTATACTTGAATTCTCCCCAATGTTTGTATCACAGTTGCTATATAGTTTACTTTTATATATGGTGTCAAACCTGCATTACAGGATAATTTAAACAATTATTTTTAGATTGATTTAAATAAAAATAACACTATATTATGTATTTATCTATTATTTTCTTTGCTCTCTATTCTTTTATGTACATCCGAATTTCCTTCTGATGTCATTATCTTTCATCCTGAAGAGCTTTAAAATATTCCTTGCAGTGTGGTTCTGCTGGTGATTTTTTAGCCATCATTTTTCTAAAACTAATTTATTTTTAAAGATAACATACCTGGATATAAAATTCTAAGTTGACATATTTTTTTTTTTCTTTCAGAACTTAAAAGATTGCCCCACTGTCTTCTGACTTGCATTGTTTTGAGCAAGAAATATTCTATCACCTTTATCCATGTTCCTCTGTAAGTTCCTTCTTTACTTTCCTTTTATGGTTTTGAGATTTATTTATTATTAATTTTGAGCAATTTGATTATGTTGTGCAAGCTGCAGTTTTATTCATATTGTGTGTCTGTGTACATGCATGCAACACACACACTTAGAGTCATTGAACTCCTTGGATCTTTGAGTTTATAGAGGTCATCAAATTTAGAAATTTTCCATCATTATTTTTTCAAAAAATTGTTTTCTCTTTCCTTTGTTTTTGAGACTCCAATAACACCATTTTAGGTTGTTTTCATTTTTCTCACAGTTCACTAATGCTCAGTTGATTTTTTTACTGTTGTTTTCACTTTTATCTCTGCATTTTATTTGAGTTTCTACTGTTCTATCTTCAAGTCCACTAATCTTTTCCTCTGCAATGTTTATTATAGAAATAATCTCATCTAATATATCGTTTATCTCAAATTTTTACTTCTAGAAGTTCAGTTTGTTTTTTTAATATATCTTCTCTACCTGTACTTATATTTTTAAACACATAGAATATGTTTATAATAATTATTTGCATGTCCTTGTCTGCTAATAACTGGTTTCCATCTATGTCACAACTGGATCAGTTTTTGATTGATTTTTCTTCTCATTATGATTTGTATTTTCCTACTTATTTTTATGTCTGGTAATCTTTGAATAGATGTCAAACATTATAAATTTTACCTTGTGTGGTTCTATTTTTGATAAAAACACTTGAGCATTCTTGTTACACACAGAAGTTTCTTGGAAATAGTTGGATCCTTTCCAATTATTTTCAACTTTGTTAAGTATGGCCAGAATAGTTGTTAATCTAGGGCTAATTATTACCAACTACTGAGGCAAGACCCTTTTGTGTAAAATTCTTCTTGGAGATAAGACCAAACGCCCCAAGAATCATGAGGATTTTCTGGTTTGGCTTGTGAGAATAGATACTAATTTTGGCCTTCAAACTCTGATGTTCTTTTTTGTCCCAGCCTCAGATAGTTTCTTCTCCTTCATGTGCTGGTCTGCTGAATACTCAAAGATAACTATGTTCAGAAGTTCAGAGATTTTTGTCTGTGCTGTCCTCTCCTCTAGGTATTTCAGAATTTGAACTCTAGATGTCTGTATCTCTGAAGCTCTCAACCCTATTTCCTTAATTCACAGATACTGCAAGAATTCTTGGGGTCCTTCAATCCCTGCACTGCATCCAGGAAACATTCAAGGCAATGAGACTGGGAAATAGTAGGACTCACCTCCGTTGTTTCCCAGATCTCCGGATCACTGTCCCTTGTTGCCTGATATTCAATATCTTGGAAACCATGCTTGAATGGAATTTAGAAAACACATACATGCATACATTGGTACTTAAAATTCATTATGAATGTTGATAGGTCAATATGTTAGGAAGTTATAAAAAAAAGCTCCATTTTCCTCAAGTTATTTATGATAGTCACTCACTACCTTGTAATTTGGAAGTAGAAGTAACCTAGATATCATCCAATTCAATGACCTATCAAAATTGACCTCAATGAATCTCAGAACATGAATTGTTTTGCCTTAAGTCATATCATTTATGGAATTTCTGAAAACAAACTATTATTTTGTATTTGACTCCAGGGCCTCACAGTGTTCTTTGCAAGGAATAAATATTCTGTAACACTTTGACCAACCTTCAGTACCTTCTAAACTGAATCCAACAGAAGGAAATTAAATTGTGTGTGTGCCAAGACATAGGTTATGGTTTTTCCCTCCTTCTGAGAGACTTTCTCTCAAGTATTCCTTTTATTTCTATGTTCTTTCTCTTTGGTTAAGTGCAGACATTCAACAACCAGAGGTTAATTCAACGGGAAAAAATACAGGACAAGTGGCAACTATCATTTTATTATACCTGTCAATTTCTGTGATTATTTCTGTTTTGACTTATTCCTTGACAAGTTTGAATTGAAAATAAAATGATAGATATTCTTTCTGAAAGAGGATCAACATCCATTCAGGAGATTGAGATGAAGGTTTTTATGTATTATTTCCACTGCTTTATGACTTACAGTGATGTTTTCAGGTTGGAAACTCTCTTCCCAAAATAAATTGAGATTTCAACAATTTCACTGCAGTAAATAGATAGTATAACCTGAAGACTTATGTTTTTAACACTGATTTGGAAATGCTTGGTCTTAAAAGGAATGGAAAAGGACTGAAGGAACAGCCTCAGTGATAAGTTTTAGAGAAGACAATAATTGGTAAAAGTAAAAGAATACTGAAGAAGTAAATAATCAGTAAAATAATAACAGCAGTAAGAGTAACAGTAATAGCATGCCTGTATCAATGGATGTTTCACAAAACATCTATATATACCATATTTAATTTGATTCTTATGTCTACTCTAAAATTAAATATCATTCTCACCTACACTTTGTGGACAAGGAACTTGGGTGAGATTGAGGGAAATACATGAAACTCACTGTTGAATTACCACACATATCCTAGCCAAGTTACTTTCACTAAATACTTTTAGAAACCTCAATTTCTTCATTGAAGAATGACAATAACATGTGATTTGCAAATTTGTTTTCCAAACAATGATACTACATATATGAAACTTCCAAGCAACATATTTTATGCATAATATATTATCAAAACATGGTTTAAAGGTAGTTTTCCTATTATCACTGACCTAGTAAACACTGTTAATCAAAAATTTAGGATTTAAGAAATTATACAATTTTTATTTAGCCACATTATCTCATACAAAATAATATCATTATAATCAATTTCAACTTCCATTACATTTGTATGGTATTTTTCAGTTAGCAAAATAGTAAATAAATAACAGAAGGCAGAAAATAAAGTTAAAAGGTATACATGGCTCTAGCATGGAATAAGCATCACTCTACAAATTCCAGAAAGCAAATATCTTAGTATGGTTCACTAAATAGAAGATAGAGGCTCACCTTCCTTAAAAGCATGAGTTAATAAAATAAAAATCAACATTTTTTGAGTGCCATTTATAACCAGGCACTATTTTAAACCATTTGATTTCCTTGTGACATTTATTATTTACCATAAATTTATGCAGTTAAATATTATTACTATTTTGCAGATGAGATCACTGAGACTTGGTGTACTGAATAGAGAATTTATGACTTGTATATAAATTTAGAGGACTGCAACAAGCACTGAACATTATTATCATGTTGAGTGCACACTAATCATTTTATGTCTTCTGTAAATATTTTATATCCGCATGGACACAAAGCCTCAAAACCGTCAGAATTATGGACCATGTTTCTCTGGTATGCTTTAAGATCAACTTCCGAATTGAACAATTATTAAAAATAATATATACATTCTTCCAATAGGGAAAATTGAACTCAATGACATGTTGAATTGTGCTCATATCATAAACTGAGGAGCTTCCTTGGTGTATTTGTGTTAAATCTTTTTCTAATATCTCCCCTTCTTCTCTGAGTATGAACACAAAGAATCACAGGAGTAAAAACAGAGGAGTGGTTTATACTTTTAAGATGAATCATGAAAGGCAACATAGAAGGACTTACTATTGAGATGGGCCTTAAAATAAGACTAATGTTTTCCAAATCAAGTGCAGGAAATATCTTATTCATTGCTATGTTCTAAGGGCTGGTACAATGCAGGGTCAAGTGATCAGCTTTTTGCACAAAAGATGAAATGAAAGGAGACACTAAATATATTGCATAATGTATGCAAAAGAACCTATTATAGACTATAACAGATTATTTAACAGTTTTGGTAAAATTTGAAGCTGAATAATATAAATTACATTGAGGTATGGTATTAAATTTGGGACACTATTTGCAATTTGAGTGTCACAATGAGTTGTGATGAAATCTAATTATTTTTTTTAACAACAGACTAAAGATTTTATCTAGGGAGTTAAGTTACTATTGCCACCTAGAGCCAGCAATCATAGAGGATTTTGCTGTCAAGTAGGTTTTGTTTTGGCATCTGTTAATTTCAAGGCATTTAGAGATGTGAGTCCCTTGGGAGCAAATATCATACTTTAGACAACACCATATACTCAGTGCCTAGCAGTTTCCTTGGCATAAAGTAAGAATTCAGTACATGTTCCATGAATAAATGAATGTATCTGAGCTTGCATCCCACAATGCACATTTGATTTGCTTTCAAGTCATTAATTTAGTCTTAGGAACAAAAATCAATAAAGTTCTATGGAAAGGGTGCTATGCTAGGTATTGGAATCCACCAAAAAATATGAAGGGTATATGAAAGACCTAGGTATAAGAAAAACAATCACAAGTAAAATGAAAAATAATTCAAGGTACAATAAATGAGATTCCATACAGATATTGGCTAAATTTCCTCTCCCACTTGATTTGCATTATTCTAGAATTTACTGTAACTTTTTGTATTTAGAGGTAAAAATAATATATAATTGAATTCCAAAATAATATTCTATATAATATAAATAATATGATTGCCTATTGAAAGTTTAACAGAAATGATTGAATACCCTTAGAAATTCAACAGTTAGTGATTTAATGCATGAACACTCAATAAATAAAAATGTATTTCATCACAGATCATGACAGAAAACTTAGCAAAAGAGAACACAAAACTCCAAATTTTTCTGTTGATACTTCCAGGATTGGTATGTACTATTCTTTTACAAATCTCAGTAAACATATAATTAGTGCAGCAATTTAGAACTGAAGATGAAAACCAAGATGTGTTTCTTCTTTACCGTGTAAAATTGTCATAACCATACTGAGTGAAAATCAGCACCTATATCTCAGTTTCTTTAACTATAAAAGTCAATTAATCTTTTTTTCACCTAGCAGACTCATCACTTCCCAGGTCAAGTTGTATAGTGAGTTGATCTAAATCATTGGTCCGATGGCCAGGTAAGAAAATAGGGGGAAATCCTGAAGAAGTTGCATACTGTTCTATAAAGTAGATCTCTCTGCATTGTCTGTAAGCAAGTGGAGAGCACTAGCCATTAATGGAAGAAGTGGGCTACTTCTGCAGCTCAGAGTGTTCAGAAGAATATTGGGTTTAAACATTCTTCAGTGTATTGACTCATTGTCCACTCTGGGTCTCAATCTGTCCCTGATCTTGGTGTAGTAGACTTTCAGTGTTTACCCATATTATTAAGCTCAGCTATTGTCCATTTGTGTTTTCCCTTTTGGAAATTTTGTGTTTGATTATTATATCAATATGCTTGATTTAGTGGTCTGTTTTACTGGTTTTATATACTAAAAATTTTTATATACTATACATACTTACATATATTCTATTATTATGTAATAGGATCTTAATATATATAACATGACATATGAGTAAATATTCTTAATATAAATAATGTTATATAATATATTAAGAATACTTTTTATTATTTTAAAATGTTTTAATATTAAAAATATTAACAAAATTAATATCTATGTTCCGTGTCCCACCTCCAGTTTGAACTTCGACTTTTAGTTTTATTTATAATGCTTTTTAAAATAAGAAATTGTCCTTATCAATGTTTAGAAAGTAAATGTATTAACCTTTTCTTTTACAGTTTCTTTCCTTGATTTTACTATTTTAGGAAGTCAAGCTATTAAGTCAGAGATTTTCTTTTAATAATAATGCTACTCATATTGATAATAAATTTGGAAAATACATAGTGATAAGAAAGTCCTCATATCCCTAAAACCTTTAAACCATTACTGGACATATTTTAGCATATTTATGTCCTACATTCATGCTATGTATATTTTTCTGCATGTTTGAAATAATACCAAGGGTCCAATTTTTTCTTTCACTTTTTTCTCTTAGCATTTTCTCAGGGCATTAATACTAGCTGTGTACTACCCAAATCAGGATATTCACCATGACTATTGCTGGAAAGTTAGCTTGCTTTTATTTTTCCCTATTATAAATAATGCTGCAATCAACATCTTTGTATATAGTTTTCTGTTTCCCTAGACAATGGGTTATTTCCATAGGATAGATTCAAGCAAAATGGAATTCTGATTCAAAGGACATGAAGTACTTAAGAAACATAATGCATATTGTCAAATTTCTCTAGCAGTATGTCCTCCCTCCACAATTATAAGTACTCACACAGTTCCCAACAGAAGAATCTACTGCTTTTAGTGGTCACAGTTTGTCCTTTGGGCCATGCACACACATATATGCACACACACAATCAACTCTTACCCATGTTTTAAGTGGAAATTATAGTGATGTTTGCCTCCTTTTGGTTATAGTTCAAGGTAAAGAAAAAGTAAATTGTGTCTTATGAGTTACTGATTGGAAGTAGGGTATCATTTGTCAAAGAAGTCATTGGCCTGAAATATCAGCAACTGTATAAACACATATGCCCCCATCACAGATTTTCTACTCTTGTGCTGTTATGGAAACACAAAGTCTTATTGACTGCATTCTGGAATTAAAGCTCAGCTCGATGGTTGAAAACATACCATTGCCTATAATACATTTATTTTTAAGACTTGTTTTACTGTAGTAGCTCAAAAAATCAATTCGTGGAGCCCAGTTAGACTGTCTTTTAAGAAACAAAATAACCTTTTATTATTTTGTTCGTTTGTTTGTTTTGCGGTAAGCGGGCATCTCACTGTTGTGGCCTCTCCCGTTTCAGAGCACAGGCTCTGGACGTGAAGGCTCAGCGGCCATGGCTCACAGGCCTAGCCGCTCTGCGGCATGTGGGATCTTCCAGGGCTGGGGCACGAACCCGTGTCCCCTGCATTGGCAGGCGGACTCTCAACCAATTCGCCACCAGGGAAGCCCCTAACCTTTTTTTTTTTTTCTCCCCTCTGGTCCTCATGTAATTTTAGTCCTACTCTTCTATGGTCTTATGACCTCATGGTACTTAGAAAATTCCATAAAACCAGTATTAGATAGTTTGTGGTGAAGATGACCTGATTGAGATAGAGAAAGAAAGGGGCATTTTTACAGGTCTTGATTTGTTCAGTTTCTTCTTTTTTTCAACAGTTTTGTTGACACCACATTATGGTCATAATAGTATGAAGGGTGTTTGTGTATGTCTAAACTCAATTTGCACAGGTCATAATTAATGGTTCAGTGCAGAGAACCTCTGTGAGCTATCAGCTGATGCATCTTGATTCATATTTATTTTTCTTCATTTTACTATGCTCCCTTTTTCTAGGAGTTTGTATTGATGGAATTAAATATGGCACATCAGGATCTAAGGTCAAATAAAAAAGTGAGAAGACTCTCAGGTGACATAGAAATAGATGTATATAGAGTTCATCAAAGATGCTCACATTTCTTCTAAAGAAACACATTCTGTATTGGTAGTGTAAACAGCTTTTTCAAATTTAATGTCTATAAAAATTATCTCATTGGCTGAGTCTCCCTAGTCAAGGCTGTTGGGAAGGAAGGTAGAAGAAAAAAAAGCAGAGGGAGCCTGGAGAAGCATGCCATGTTGAGGTTTAAGAACATCAGTGTCATGGGGTTAGGGAACATGATGACTGAAAATACTTAAATACCTCTCAGAGTTTCCTCTGTCCTTCTGTTTTTTCATTTGTATGTATTTGTGTGTGTGTGGTAATAGCACATAACATGAGATCCACCCTCTCAAATTTTGAAGTGAACAATAGCATATCATGAATTATAAGAACCATGTTGTACAGATATTTCTAGAACCTATTCATGCACTCTTTCTTTGAATTATTTAGTCATTTATTTACTGCACTTACACTGAGCACAGGCTCCAAGCTGGGGACTGGTTGTCTACATGCTCAGAGTCCAGCTGCAGAAGCAGACACATGAATGGATAAGAACAATTCACTGAGCCAAGTCTTGGTTTGAGGCATGCCCACAATGCTGCTATATCCCTAGAGAAAAGGGACCAAGCTAACAGAGCTGAAAAAGGTATTCTAGAAGCTGAGTCAAAATTCATTGAGTTGGATCTTGAAAACTACATAGCCATTTTTTTTTTTTCATGAGAAGATGGAGAAATAAGAACAGGCAGAAAGAGCACCATTTTGCCAGCAGGATCTTGGGCAAGTTTGAAGGTAATCTGACTGGAGGAAAGGTCACATGGAGTGAGTGTCTCAATAGAATGAGATTATGGAAAGTCTTTTATGCCAGGTAGGAACTTTGAACGTTTTCTCTTTTCCTGTAGCAGAACAACATGTTTTATATTTTTCTCTTTAAATCTATTCTCAAACAGCAGCCAATTTTAGTCAGACCACTTAACACTTCTTCAAACTTTTAATGACTTTCATTTCACTCAAAATTAGTCCAACTAAAAATGGTTTATAGAACAATGCAGACTTCCCCGTTCATTCTTCTCAGCTTTTCTTGGGCTGCCCTCTCATTCACTTGAATCCAGCCGCTAGGCCCTCTCTCTGATGTTCCTATAGCCTGGAAATCTCATTCCCCAAAATCCATACCACCTGCTGACTCCCTCCCCCTAGTGCTTTGCTGAAGCATCTCCCAGCTTTAGTGAACCATTCTACTTAATGGTGACTGATATCTTTAACCAAGCAACCCCTTCCCCTTCTCAGCTTTATGTATTATCATAGAACTTATCACTGTTAGAGTATTGTACATCTTATTCATTTACAGTCCTCCTTCAGTATCCATAGGGGATTGCTTCCAGGAGGTGCTGTGGAAATCTGCAGGTGCTCAAGTCCCATAGTTGGCCCTCCTTAATAGCATCTGCGCATTCAACCAACCTAAGATGGTAAACATAGTATGTTCATAGTATGTAACCCATGGATATGGAAAGCCAACTGTCTAATTTTCTGGCTCCTCTCTTTCAAATGTAAGTTCCAGGGCTGCCCTGGTGGCGCAGTGGTTGAGAGTCCGCCTGCCGACACAGGGGACACGGGTTTGTGCCTCGGTCCGGGAAGATCTCACATGCCGCGGAGCAGCTGGACCCGTGAGCCATGGCCGCTGGGCCTGTGCATCCGGAGCCTGTGCTCTGCAACGGGAGAGGCCAAAACAGTGAGAGGCCTGCGTACTGCAAAAAAAAAAAAAAAAAAAAAAAAATGTAAGTTCCATAAGGCAGATACTCTCATCTGCTTTATTTATTCATGTATCTCTGGCACCTGGTTATTGGTCAATAAATATCTCTGGAATGAATTAACATCATTCGTCTCTAAACATTGGTGCATAAAAAATAATTTTAAGACCTTATTGGATACTATTTTATTCATAAAAAATTTACCCCAAATGCAGCATATTGATGAACTTTTATATAAAACATAGTATGATGATACATTTTCTAACCATTTATAAAGAAGGCAACTTGAGATTTGTAGGGTACCTGACACCTCTGCATTCCCTACCGCATGGCTTAAGGCAACCTAGTGACTCACTGGACTTGTTTCCAAATCTGTGGCATAAGGGGGGTTAGATTTCCAAATCTGAAGGCTTTTTCCTCAGCTCTTATTTGCTGTGTACTTCCTCAGTGTTAGCTCTCAGGTAGATAAAGTTCAACCTATCTCAGAATTCCATCATTGGGTAAGAGAAAGTATGGGCCAAGAACATACTGGAGTCTTAGAGAATACTCAGTAGTGTCTTCGAGTAAATGACTGGAAATTTTGATACATAAAGTAATGGAAAGATGTGAAAGAGATAGAAAATTATAAAAATTGTCAAAAATTTCTTCCTTTTTGTGCTTCTCATTAATACTTTCTTATCCTGACACAGTCAAGCTACTAATATTTGAAGAAAACAACTAATATGTGGCAAGAAGATTGGGACATGAAGCTTCCTCTTAGGTTTCACTCATTCTAATACATTAGTAAGAATCACACCCACTTTTGGCTTCACCATATAACAGGCATAGTACCATATTGCCTGGAGTGCTACCTTTTGGGGAGATGCTTAGAGTTTGGGAAGCTTGAGGAGAACCAGAGTGAGACCCTTGAGAAATGAGGTATAGAGTGTATGATTCTTGCTCTAATTGATCAGAAGGGGAATGCCATTGCTTCCTTTTCCTTTGAACACAGCTGGAGAGAAAAGCTCTAAAGAACAAGGTAAGAAATAGAAAAAAAGGCTTTTTTTTTTCTTAAACTGACCTCAAATCTAGACTTTGTGCTGAAGGAAGAAATGCTATTCTTTTTTTTTTTTTTTTTTTTTTGTGGTACGTGTGTCTCTCACTGTTGTGGCCTCTCCTGTTGCAGAGCACAGGCTCCAGACGCGCAGGCTCAGCAGTCATGGCTCACGGGCCCAGCTGCTCCGCGGCATGTGGGATCTTCCTGGACCAGGGCACGAACCCGTGTCCCCTGCATCGGCAGGCGGACTCTCAACCACTGTGCCACCTGGGAAGCCCTAGAAAGGCTATTCTTAATGACAACACATAGTTTAGAACTGCTTCTCATGGTGGGAAACAATAAACACTAGCAGTTGCATGTTAGATTCTCATAAAGAACATTATTATTCCATATGCTTAAACTGTGCATGAATTAAGCACAAGGGTAGAAAGCTAGTCAAGTTTTCTGAGATTGTGGATTTAGAATTTAAGTCACAGTTAACACAATTACATTTGCTTTTATCAGCTGGGCAGAATATTCATGGGTAATAACAGTAATAACAAAATTAACACTAGTTGCTCAAAAGTGTTTATTACTTTTGTGCCCAGATCATGGGTATTTTACTTAGTTTAGTTTCATTTACATAGTTTAGCTCAAGCGAAAGCAATTTTTTTCTGTAAAGGGTCAGATAGTATATATTTTAGTATTTGCAGGCAAATAGGGTCAGTGTCCATCACAACTACCCAACTCTGCAGTTGTAGCCATGTAAAAAGTGGGCCTTGCTGTGTTCCAGTACAACTTTATTTATAAAAGAAGGCAGTGGCAAGATTTGGTCATGGGCTGCAGTTCAAGACCTCTGGTTTAGTTCATTTGACAGCTATGACAACTCTAAGGTATTATTCTTAACCCCAATTTATTGGTTAAGAATAATATTGGAAAATGGTTCTCCACTAGGACCAATAAGTTAGCTGGGATGTGGAAGGAGTAGTGTTCTAATATTTGTCTATCTGATCCCAGCATCAACGGCCTTTTCCCTGCATTGCATTTTTTACTTGTTTGTGACAGATAAAGGTGTCCTTCCTGCCTTCAATGTACCCTTCCATTCCAGGAACCACTGGATTTAGAAGACATGTTGGTTCCATCAGTTCTTGTTCAGCTCCAAACATCAGTGGGGAATCTGTGTCTGCTGTTTTCAGGTGCTGCTCTGGTCCTCAAGGATGTTTGCTGACTTTACCTCTTCATCCTGTCTCTCTTTTTCTGTCTACACTGAAAACCTGATATATGAGCTTTATTTTAGTGTCAAACTCAATTTGTCAGTGCTACCATCTTTCCTTGTGTAGTTCTGAAAAACAAGTGAGTTGGTTTGAAACCAAGGGCTTACACATTGAACACTACTCAACTCTAATGAAATTCCTTTCTGTTGGGAAGAAAAAAATCAGGCTGGAAAGTTGAACTCTGACCAAGTGGAGCAAAGGAAATAATAAGAAAGGAACTATTTTTTGGAGGAGATAGTGCTGGGCCAAGAAATCAAGATTCACTGGTTCAGTTTTCAGCTAAGCTGAATGGGCTTGGATTTGTCACTTAGTGTCATTATGATGGAATATAAATGACATAATTTGAAAGAATGACCTTTTCAAGTTTCCAGTGTACACATTGATAGAGATACCATAGGCATCATGAACCCTGATTGGCACACATATTTAAGGGCCGATTCTCAATCCCCCTGCCTTTCCACATCATTAGTTCTATCCCAACACTTATCTTCATTGTCCTTCTCCTGGTCATCAGGACCCCTCCTCTTCAAGACCAAGAATGTTATCCCCACCTAGAGTTTTTTCTTCGTTCTGGTTTCCAGTATGAGAAGGAAAAATCTCCTCAACAAGAGATGAGGATGATGAGAAGGACAACTTACCCTTCTTGGAAAATCTGTTTCCAACCTAGCGGAAAATAGCATTCTCCCTTCTGCAGGCCCAGTGGCATATAATATAGCATTCATAGCATCTTATAGGCATAATCAGATATAAGTAGCAACTGTTCCCTCAGAGAATATCAGGGTCTACTGTCAACTTACACTTATAAAACGATGTTCTGAAAAACTACAAGAAACATTCACACCAGGTACTGCCTTAAATACAAGAGCAATTTTCTAATATTAATCCCAAAGAATTACATTAACACGCAAGCTTCAATTCACCCAATTTTAACATCTTGTTTTCTTTAAAACCAAGCAATCAGAGCACATTCTCAGGTTGGCACTAATACAAAACAAGCAAATCCACAGCTCCACTGGGATTAATGTGTTTATTTGTACAACTAAAGGTGTGTGGTCTAATGTCAACCTTCAGCTTGGAATGCCATGGTTTTAAAAATAAAATATAAATTTCATTTTTAATGGCAGCAGTTAAAAGAAAGCAAACACTTTGCTTTCCTCCCCACCAAGGATTCTTTCGTAAATTTGGGGAATGAATTGTTCCACTGTCTCTTTCCACTTTTCTGTTTTAGTTTCCTGGAACTGCCTTGAGCCTGTTTTTCCACTGGTAGTCAGAACTGCTCAGGCTTGGTGCTTCCTGGAGTATGTAAAAGTTTCAGCTTTGCAGGAGGCTTAGAATGTTGGCTCAGGTAATGTGACCGCATACACAAGAGCCTGATTTTTAAGACCGGTTAATGTGAAATGCTTTATAAAGAACATCATTAACTGCCTCTAATGAAGGACCTTCACCTTCTGGAGAAACTCCTTCAGAGCACTCAGAGATTTTTTAAAATGGTTCATTTTTTACATTCCTCTTACATGTATCATCAGGTCCTTCAGATGTAGAGGGAAGAAGAAAGAAGCACGAGGCTATCCTAATTGAAATTTCAATTTACATAATATTGGAAGCTATACTGGGTAACAACATGCACTTTCCAATTACAAAGAGTTAATTTATCTTTTTTTTTTTTTTTTTTTTGCGGTACACGGGCCTCTCACCGCTGTGGCCCCCATTGTGGAGCACAGGCTCTGGACGCACAGGCTCAGTGGCCATGGCTCACGGGCCCAGCCCCTCCGCAGCATGTGGGATCTTTCCGGCCCAGGGCACGAACCCGTGTCCCCTGCATCGGCAGGCAAACTCTCAACCAGTGCGCCACCAGGGAAGCCCAATTTATCATTTTTAATGAGGAAACTGACATTTGTTCTGTACCTACCGTGTGTTCAGTGCTTTACATTTGTTATCTTTCACAGTCCCTGTAAGATACATACTGCTATCCTGTCCCTCTTGATGAAAAATCAGAGAAGCTAAGCTAGTTGCCTACAGTCACATAGTATTATAATGTGGGAAATAAGATTAAAAATTCCAGAATCAGAACACTTGGATTCATATTTCACCTCCATCACTTGCTGATAGGACTTAAATCTGTCTTAGAAGCTACACAACAGGGTTGATTTTTATATTTTCAACATAACAATATTGATGCTATCATAAAATGAAAATGTTGTGCAAAAAATGATTTAAAATATTTTAACATATGATAGAGAAAGTTTGATAAATAAGATACAGGACAGCTTCAAATATAAAACAAAAATATAAAACAATGTAAAATCTTAATGTAAAATAGGCAAAGTATATGATTAGTAAATGGAACAATAATAATAACCAATAAGCATAATCATTTTTACTCCATTAGTTACTAATGAACTTTATAAATGAAGTAAGAAGTTAGTATGTTATTTTAATATATTGGCAAAAAATAGTAAATGACATTTAGCATTGGAGAAACAGGCACTTTCATAAGCAAATATAAGAGAGCCACAGTGCAATTTTCTCAGAGAGTAGGTTTCTAATATTTAAAAAAATATATTTTCTTATATATTCAAACTACCAAAATATGTAATATCTGGGTTTTATCCTGAAGAAATAATTGATGCTGTGGGCTGAACTGCACCTCCCCACCAAATTCATAGGTGGAAGAACTAACCACCAATGTGGTTGTATTTGGAGATGGGGCCTCTGGAAGATAATCAGGTTTAGATAAATTCATGATGGTAGGACTCTCACAATGGAATTAGTGTCCTTATAAGAAAAGGAAGAGATGCCACAGCTCTCTCTGACACCTGACAACACAGTGAGAAG
Organism: Phocoena phocoena; assembly: GCF_963924675.1. Classification (NCBI taxonomy): domain Eukaryota; kingdom Metazoa; phylum Chordata; class Mammalia; order Artiodactyla; family Phocoenidae; genus Phocoena; species Phocoena phocoena. Next base: position 99,361,579 of record NC_089223.1, on the reverse strand, counting down.
GTGGCCATCTGCCAAAAAGAGGGTCCTCGTCCTCACTTTATATTGTGCTACAGGTCACAATTGTATATATATATATATATATATATATATATATATATAAACAGACACATTCTGGAGTATAATTAAAATCATCTCAATATACATATAGTATTAGTGTATTAGTTTATGCAGGGTTCGCCAGAGGGCTAGATATACATATATATATATATGGACAGAGAGAGAGAGAAAGAGAGGGTGAGATTAATTATAAGGAAGTGGCTCAAGTAAATACAGAGGCTAAGAAGTCCCAAGATCTGGAGTCAACAAACTGGGATGCAGAAGAACCGATGATGTAAGTTCCAAAATGAAAGCTGGCAGGCTGGGGACCCAAGAAGAGCTGATGTTTGGTTTGTATACAAAGTCAGAAAAAACTGATATTCCAGGTCAAGCAGTCAGGCAGAAGCAGTTGTCTCTTACTCAAGGGAGGATCAGCTGTTTTGTTCTATTCAGACTTTCAACTGATTGGATGAGGGTCACCTACATTAGGGAGGATAACCTGCTCTATTCAGTCTACTGATTCAAGGGCTGACATCAAGAAACATCCTCACAGATGCACCTGGAAAAATGTGTGACCAAATATCTGGGCCCCCATGGACCATTTAAGTGGACTAATAAAATTAACAATCTTATATATAGTATATAGGCTAGGCTAAATTCACTATATATGGTTTTTATTTTGGATAATTCTTATTGCTGTGTCTTCAAGTTTGTTGATTTTTTTTCATATGTGTCCAAATTGCTATTAATCCTATTCTATGTATTTTTTATTCCAGTGTTGTATTTTTCATCTCTCCAGGTTCCCTTGGATCTTTTTATATATTCCATTCTAAAATTGTAATAATATTTTCTGATACTTATTTAAATATCTGGAGCATAGTATACTATTTGTTTTAATGTTCTTTTCTATTAATTCTATCATCTCTCTTACTTCGAGATCTGTTTCTACTGAAAATGTTTTCTTCAATAGGTCACATTTCTCTGCTTTTTTATAATCTAGTGATTTTTATTTGAATAATGAAGTCTGTGAATGTTATGCTCTTAATTGCTAGATTTTACTTCACTATTTTAAAAAACAGTGGCTTTATCTGGCAGGTAGTTTTGTTACTTTCGTGTTAGTTTCATAATTTTGAGGCTTTTTTTTAAGTGAAAGGCAAGTGACTACTCTTTATTTTACAGAAAGGTTTCCAAGTTCTAAAAAATACAAGCTTCTTTAAATTATCTGATTCTCTTGTTTTTAAATCGACTTGATTTATTGCATTTATTTTTCTAAAGGAAGGTATCACTGTGATTTACTGAAAAAAGGCTTATTATTACATCCAATTGAAGATAATTTTATCATAGTGCTTGCCAGAGTTTTATAGAATAATGTAAATGAAGATTTAATTTAATACTTTGTAAACTGTCTTGTTATGCAAACAGACATTTTAATATGTCATACAGTTCCTAGAAAATGAAAATTACTGTTATGCCTCTGCCATAGAGGGTGATTCTATGGTAAGATAAATGTTGAACATAATACTAAGTCAAAATAAGCATTGGGTTTTAAAACACGTGAAGATTGTTTTTTTTAAAGTTTATTTTTGAGGAGGAGCAGAATTTAATATGGAAAAATTATCTTTTATGACATAGCTCCTCTCTTATTTCTACTGATTGTTCTGTGTATTTAACAAGGTGTCTCCCATAGGGGTCTATAATAATATCCAACTCTGTGTGATCTCTGAGAATTATTTGGCTTACAGTTCCACAGTAATGCTTCTTTCCTTGAGTTTTTATTATCTGCTTTGTGGGATTTCACTCTATACATGAACAGGTTGGTATTCAGATAAAGACTCAAGAAGACCCCTGATAAAAACATTTCAGAGTTTTTTCTAGACATCTCCTTTCTCTTGGACACTCAGTTCCACATATTATAGCTGCCTTGGCCTTCCTTACTTTTATCCCTGCCTTTTCTACTCAGCAAGATTGCTGGTCAATCTGACATCACCTGACAGACTCTCATTCTGTAATTCCCTCCAGTCAGAAAGCTGGGACAATCATAGGGCTCACCCACCTTGTTTGTTTTGCTTTTTTCAGGCATCAATACAAATGCTGAATGTTGTCCAACATGTTAAAATGGTTACTTTCTATATTTTGTCCATTTCTTTTTCGTTTATATTACAGGAGGGTAATTCTGCACTATTTCATTTAATCACGGTCAGAACCTAAAGTTTAAAATGCATTCTGTATTTATTTTCCATCTCAAATTATGTCTAGCCATGTTGTACAATGCATCTTATTAGTGATGCTACAATAAGATTAAATGCAGTTAAGATGCTCAAAATGTCAACAGTATGAAAATGGTCCCAAATTTAATTTAAACTGTGTCCCGTAATTTCAGGAAGTATTTAAATCCAAAAATTAAAAGATGAATAATTTTACAAGTTAAAGTCTACAATGAATTAATGCCTAAAATGAAATTCTTCTTCCTTGTGAATTAAAGTTCAAGAAAATTCAAATTTAAAATTCATCCTTCCCCATTTCTTATTCGGCTCAGTTTCAGCAAGACACTCTTGATGCTTGGTTGGGTCAAAATTCCTTTTGTAGTAGCCAGAAGCCTCTCATCCTGTCTCTGTCTCTGTCTCTTTGTCTCTGCTTGTCTTTCTCTTTCTGCATCTCTGTCTCTCTCCTTCCCCTTATGTTTTAGTTCCATGGTAAATTCTATCTTTATCTTATTTCTCAAGGAGTCTAAATAGAATTCACATTATAAGCACTGACCATCAGAGAATGTCATACGTGTTATTACTAACTTCTTGCAAGTTTTAGAAATGTTCAGTAGTGGTAGCCCAGGTCACCACGTATTTTAAATAACTTTTTCTCCCATCTAGTATATATTTATAAATATATCTATATCCATATTTATAACTGTGTCAATATATGTCTCTCTTATTTCCCATTTCTCCTTTTATCCTTGAAAATAATTGCTAATGCATGAATTCTTTCCAGTGACATAATGTTCACTCTTCCCTGTTTAGTCCTTTGCCCCAGTGCCTGCTTCTACTACTTCTCACTGTGAAATTTGTCATAGCTATTCTTTTTGCCTCACAGGGAATTACTTAGTCTAGAGCTAACTTGAGACCATCTGGAAGAGGTGAACCTGTGGACAAGGTCAGATTCAGGTTTTGTGGGGGCTGAAGTTTATATAATTTGCAACATCCTCTTATTAACAAAAAATAACATGGAATTTCAATTACTAAACCAACTACTACCTCTGATACTGCTCCTGTGTGTAATGTCTTTGGGTGGGTTAGCACAGAGATGGAAGGGATATTCTTGGAATCATGGCCTGTATCTGGATGCCTAAAAAAACTATGACCCTTCATGAAAGTGATCGAGATCCGCATGCATATATCCCACTCAGCCCAAACTACGTGTCTCTGTTTTAACTTCCTTTTAGTTGGATCTCCAAAAATGTCTATGGCAACTCCCATCTCATCCATAAACTGGGGAAGACAGATGAGGGAAATTCAGAGTCTAAATAACTAATGGTCATAACTGATTATGGCTCAGATAGCTTAATTTTGCCAATTTTATAAAACATATGGCCCTATGAACACATTGCTAGGAAATTTCTGAGAGCTTTGGAGGGGAAACTACATAAGAGAGACCCTGAAGCCTATGCTTCATTACTTTCACCATAAAGCAACTTATGCAGAAGCGCTTCCATGCATCCAAGTTTAGCCTCTGGTCCTAAAAGAAGAATACAATTTGGATCCCCTAGTCTACCACTACATGACTATTCCTGGTACTAACAATTAGAAGTTGGAGCCCTAGTACCTTTGTCTAGTTCATGGGCAACTCATGTGCCTAACGTTTGAAAGGAAAAAAAATATACCTCTCCTTTACTATCTAAAAGGCTAAGAAGATTCTTTCCCTTATGATGAAATGTTTGCCTTGCCCAACCCTGCTCGGGAAAAGATGCATTTTCATATCTCAATATCAAGGCACAGAAAGTTGGCCCACTCCTCTGCTGAAGCCAGTTGTAGCCTCACCTGAGTTTGTGGCTAGGATCCACAGAGCTAGCATGTGCTGTGGCCACTCTAGAGGACAATGCCTGACTCTAGCTTCCACAGCAACCTATGTGCTAAGGCCAAAGCTTTTGTAAGTGTAAGGTCAAGGTTTAACAGCTACCCCATGCCTTCTGTCATTGAGCCTGCAATCCATAACTATGGAAATTTTCTCCTTGCAGAAGCTAGTGTGTCCAATATTTGCTTGCCAGACCAGTCTCCATGGTTTTGCTGAAGAGTCAGAACTTCTATGCTATTACTACATCCAGGGGCTGCCATACCAAACTCCATGGTCCACACCTTTCCTGAGGCTCACTTTTGCAAAAAACAAACAAAGCCTAAGCCCTACTGCATGGGGATTTATATATCTGGTGATGCTTCTATAAAGTATACTGTCTGACTTTACAAAAAATTGCCTTAAATGGTAGAGATCAATGAAGTTCAAAAGCCCACGTGCTCTAAGGCCTAAATCAGGTAGTCAGGTGATAGTGGTTACAATTCAACTAAAAAAATGGCCTTGTATCCCAGCATATGCCTGTAAAAATCATGAAGCTTAACATGTCATATCCACATAATAGGCTCAATGCTAGGTTGATTGAACACAACAAAAATATTTCCAACTATTGTTTTTTAACCTAATATCTGTTGTATAGACAAAGTTTAGTGCTAAGAATATTAATATTGGGGACATAATGTCAGGATTGTAATCCTTGTTCTGCCATTTACTAAATATGTAACTTTGGGAAATTTACTTCCTTTCTCTGTGCTTTAATGATGCTTTCCTCATCACTTAAACTGGGATAACACTATGATACAGTAACACTATATGATAATGTACAATAATGCTATGATATAGTGTTGTTACAAAGATTAAATGACTTCATATTTGTAAAACACATAACAAGCACTTTATAAGTGTTTATCAAGCATACATACATACACACATAAATACATTAATTAATTAATCAATTACATCCTGTTTCTCAAAGTTCACAGCCTAATGCACCCAAATGAAATTAACTCGACCGAACTCCAGCTCTTTCACTGCCATCACCACCACCTTGAAAGAAGAGCCCTTTCCACCAAGCTTACTGCATGGAACATCTATCCCAATCTGCATGGAACATCTATCCCAATCCTTCAGGCCCAAACTTCATATCTTGGGGTTTGAAGAGACTCAAAGTTTGGCATTCTCCTTTCTTTCCTTAGCTCTGAACAAATTGAGAAATAAGATAACATAAGACAGATGAGGCTAAAACACAAATTTTATTACTGTTAAAGCTAATGTTAATGAATATGGCTTATATTTGTAGTCCTGTAAGCTTTCTGATACTGAACCTCAAAATTAAGCAACTTACCCACTCAGTCTGACTGTCCCAAATGGAACAGGTCTCCATACATGTGTTGTATATATTTGTGTGTGTGTGTGTGTGTGTGTGTGTGTGTGTATTCCACTCTGTAAAACTTAGATGAGAAGTGGAGTAAAATACATATCCCTGCAGGTACCATGTACAGTAGTTAGTTCATAACCTCAGGAGCCTCCTGGGTGTAATCTGAAACCAGCCCCCATATGTGGAGGGCAAGAAGAGACCAAAGAAAGAGGCAGAGGCAGACAGTTCCAGGTTGATCAGTGGCAAGTTTAATAAAAAAAGGGAACTTATCTACAAGGCTTACCTTGGGTGGCCAATAGGCTTTGAACTTGTCCACCAAAATCTTAAAGTTTATATACAGGTGTTAAGTGGGCTCAGTTGTGTATACATCCAGATGGTTTCAATAACATATTGCTATTTCAAGGCATTGTCTATAGATAGCTTTTAGTGAGGGGAAGGCAAGCAAGGTGTACATTCTAAGGTCAGGGGAGAGGGTGGGGAGCTTCCCTTTGGCCGGGTCCAGCTTGAGGGTCAACCAGCGGTCACATTCTCTCAAAGACTTCCTACAACGTGTGCACCCATAATAATGGAATAAAGGAAGAAGAAATTACTTGACTATATGTCTCCAAATTATTTTTCCAAACTCACCAATCAGGAAATTGGAGAAGTGAGGGGATAGGAAGAGGTCAGCAGAATTGAGCTAACAGGTAGGAAATCAGCCATTGCCATTAAAACATTTGATCACAAAGCACATCCAAAGGCAGTGGCTAAAAGCAACAATCATTTGCTCTTAACCATCTGAAGCTCAGATGAGTATTGGATGATCTAGGTTGGGCTCAGCTGGGTGGCTCTGTCTTAGCCTACAAGTTTGCTTGCTGACTGGGGTGACTCTAATCTTTGTGCATTTATTCTGGGGCCCAGGCTGAAGGGACGTCAGAGACATATTCTTTTCAAGGTGATGGCAAAAGCATAAATGAGAAAGAGAATGGAAATACACAAGATGTCTTAAGACCTAGGCTCAGATCTGACAATGTCACCTCCAGCCACATGCCATTTGACAAAGCAAGTCTCATGGCTAAGCCCAGAATCAAGAGGTGGGAATACACTCTACCCACAATGAGGTGACAGAACTGGAGAGAGGCAGAGAAAAATGAAGAATTGGGGTCTGTTATTCAATCCACTTCAAGTCCCTAATCTAACTGTCTGGAATGCTAAGCAAGATTCCTGGTGTTAATCTCTATACTAAACACTGCTTATGACACACACACTCATTTGGAGACCCTTGCTCTAAACAAACAAAAGCAGAAAAAGTAAACACCACTTTCTTGCCTGAATTAATGATGCTTAGCATTTGGTACATTCTCAAATTTTTTTTAATGAATGAATGATGAATAATTATATGCCTTGAATGTTACCTACACTCACTGAGTCCCATAATTATAATACAACTGTGAATAATTTAGCTACTAAAATTGTCATGAATAATCTTTTGTTATTATTAATTCATAGATTTTTTCATTGATTTTCATAGATGCTTTTGAAATTTTCTTTTTTTCTTTGTTTCTCTAATATCTCAAACTTTGCCTTTGTTTTCAAGGTTTTTTTATGCTAAATTTATCCAATTTGTCAATTAAAAAAATATCTCCAGCCTTCTGTAACTTTAAAGCTTTCTTCTTACTCCTTAATCTTTTGTTTTGGACTCTGACATTGAATGATGGCTTTGGAATGAGAATAAATGACCAAAAACAGAAGGCCTTAGAGCTATAGGGCCTGCTTTCAAACAGATGGAGATTATATCTTGATTTCATGTTATTTCAGTTTATTTTTAAAATAAGAAATTGAAAAATCTACTGTAACCTAAAAGAACAAGATAAATATTGTGACAACATAAATGTCAACTGTGACTGAAGATTGACTTAGAAGCCCCACATTTTTAATAAATTTGCATATATGTGGTAAGATTACAAAGCAATTTTGAGCAAACCTCAGAATATATGAATGCATATGAATGTAAATGTAAATGACATCGAAATACTTTAGAAGATCAGCATAGTTTTAAATAGTTGGATTTCCTAAGCATTTATTGAGCACATACTACACTCACAACATAGGGTGAATCCTTGTGGGTATATAAAGATCAAAATGTCATAATGCAAAGGATTTTGTAGAGCTCTACCACTTACTCACTGGCCTGCATCATTCAGTTCAATCTGTTGAGCTTCAGTTACCTCATGTGTATAAGAGTAGGCATTAGTTTTGTTTGTTTGCTTTAATCTAGAACCAAGTCACTAGCAAGCTTCTTTAATTTGCACAAAATTTTTCATTTCCCAGTTTACATTTGAGGAAACTGAGAAACTAAGTATAAAACATATCAGGTTAACATAAAAGTAAAACCTTGGAAGAAGGAAACCAGATATGTAAACAAAAGCTCTAGAGTTGGCCCAGTTTTAAATCAAGCCTCTGTCACTTATCTGAGCTGAAAAATAATTATTTGTTGTGCTTCTGAATCTTCTCAGGAAAATGGTGCAATGGCATTTTTCTACCTCATGGAAATGATGTGAGGAATGAAAAGGAAACCCAAGTAAAGTGCTAAGAGCAGTGACCAGCATATGTTAAGTGCTCAGTACGTTTCACCAGATTAGGCATGAAATTCCCACTTGGTTTCCCAGATCCCATAGTCCATGCTGTTTCCAGACATGATCAGGACTTGTAGGATGATTAAATAAAATTACCCTTGGCATTTACTTTCAGTGCCTGACAAGCAGTAAGTACTCAACAAACTTTTATTTATTTATTAAATAAATAGATGCAGCTCTTACACTTTGGGAACTTAGTGGGAAAGTACAAACACCTATTTGCATCCACTCTAAATTTTAATTTTTTCAAGTCACAATGGCAATCAGATTCAGCTTGTGAGCAAAACAGAAAGTGCTGCCCTACTGTTTTAGCTTATCATCATCTACTTCCAATCAGTATTTCCTAACCAGATCACAACTCTTGTTCACTAGCCTTGGCTCTGACTTTAACCATTTTTAAATTGACTGAAAGAAAGATCAGGAAGCCTTCTCTGAAAAGAAAAAAACATCTAATAACAAGTAGGAAATGATTGACCTAACAAATCAGAAGGCCAATGCCCAAATCAGTTTAAAGCAATGACTCTTATCAGACCTTACTTTGCACTAGGCAGTATGGTAGGTGTTGGACTGTTGTAAAATTAAGGCGGACTGTTTCTTTTTCTTTTTTTTTTTTGAGGCAGACTGGGGTGGTGGGTTGGGTGAGAAAGAGACATGGGAAAAACAAGGGCGATACATTTCAAAATGAAAAACTCGAGGTGTTCATAACCCAAGAATTTGTCAGTACTGATAAAGACAGGCCTTCTTAATCTGATAAGAACCAGTATTTGGTAAATTCATAAAAAATGTTTTATTAATGTATAAAATATTTTTTATTAATGATATAAATGATACACACATAACTTGTACATTAACTTTATTTTAACCTGAAACTATTAATGTATATAGATTCACTAGCCTTATGTCATAGACTGAACACTTTCCCTGGAGTCCAGATTCCTGCTGGAGTCCTGCTTCCCGTTTCCTTTATAAGCCACGTCCACAGTGAATCATCTATGATTTCCAGCCTAAGTGTCTTTAAAGTGGGTCAGAATGTAAAGATAGTTTCAAAACAATACATGATTAGAATCTAATTAAACTTTTAAAATAATTTTCTGTAGTTTACAGTTGTCTCATTAATACATAATTTGACATTTATATTTTTAATCAACTCTCTTTTTATAAGTTATTCTAAGATATTTAGGTTAGTTTTCAAAGAAATTATGACTCTCAAGAGTCTGTTGTTATAGTTCTCTGTTTGTTTTCTATTTTGTTAGTTAGCAGGTTGGTTAGTTGGTTTATTGATTAGTTCATTCATTTTCTAGAATTCTGTACAATAAACACAAAGACCAAGACCTTGTTAGCTTGACTTTTAGAAGCTCTTGGGAATCTAACATAAAAGCTTCAGAGAAACTGACCCAAAGAATGTAAAGGTACCCCTGATCCAAATGATAGAATCCTGATGCACGTCTAGCCACTATCATAAGCAGATTTGCTGTCAGTTTATGTGTATAAGACTGGGTCTAGGAGAAGGTCACTGTTTTTCTCAGATAACCTGCTCATTTATTCTTAAGCTATAATAAACAACTATCTGTCTCCTTGTGGGAATCTTGAAGTCCCAAATCTTGAGCCTCCATCTGTCATTTGTTGACCTATTCTTTATTGCTCTACTCTTCTCCTGATTACACTGGGCTCCTTCTTTTATCCCTTCAGAAAACCCAGTGTGATTTGCCCACATGATGTTTTTGTATGAGTTTTAAGTCTATTTGTAACTCTGCTCATCCTCTTATACAAGTAGTTATGCATATTTATATCCCATTAATTTACATAATGCTGAATTGTATCATTAAATAATTGTATAAACAAGTAGAACTGGTATAAACAGGTTGGAGATAAACACAACTGCCCCTTGGTATGCATCCATTTCAAATGCTCTTGGGAGCCCAAGCTGCTTGAAGGCAGCAAAGAGAAGCCAGCGGTAAAACAAAGTTAAGGTTAATCTTCAGAGTGAGTTATACGAAGGTTTCATGGAAGTTGTACTAGCTTCCTGAGGCTGCTATAACAAATTACCCCAAACTGGGTGGCATAAAATACCAGAAATGTTCTCACAGTTCTGGAGGCCAGAAGTCTAAAATCAAGGTTTCAATAGAGTCATGATTCCTCTGGAGGATCTTGAGGAGGATCACTCCTTATTTGCTTCCTCCAGCTTCTGATGGCTGTGGGCAATCCTTGGCTTCCATGTCTCATGGCACAGCATTCCAATCTCGACTTCCATCTTTACATCCTCCTTCTCCTCTATATGTCTCAGATCTCCCTCTGCCTTTCTCTTACAAAGACACTTGTCATTGGATTTAGGGCATACCTGGATAACCTAGGAAAATCTCATCTCGAGATATTTAATGTAATTACATCTGTAATTTTCCAAATTACCAAAAGGTAATATTCACAAGTTTCAGGGGATCGATGTGGACGTGTTTTGGGGAGGTCCTAACACTCAGCCCACTACAGAGGTCTTCTACTATTAAAAGAATCATTCATATTGCTCTACTTCTCTGTTTGAAACACTTCAGAGGCTTTAACTTTGTTTATTCCAGCCAATGTATATGTCACTACCTACTATTCTGATCTCTACCCACATTCTCTTTGTCACTCAACACACCAGCCACATTGACCTTCTTCCTATATTCAGACATCATATTTGTCTCTATCTCCAGGACCTCTGTTCTTGCTCTTCTTTCTACCTGGAATATTCTTCCAAATATTTTCACACAGCTAGCTGCTTCTCAGCATGTTGGCCTCAGCTTAAGATCATTCCCCATGAGACCTTCTGTGATGTATATCTGTCAGATACCAACAGGACACAGACAAAACATGCAAAACAGGATAATTTGAAGATTTACTTTTAAGGAGACTATTTTTAAACATGAGTATGGGGAAACCCAAGTGATAGTGCAGAGTAGTAATAGTTACCAGAAGCCAGAATGAAGGACAGCTGTGTAGAGTCCTAGGAAGAGTAACCTATAGACAAAGGACAAAGCCAACCCAAGGTCACCTTACAGGAAAGGAGCAAAAATAAGTAAATATTCAGACTTCATTTTCTTCCAATCTCTATAGGAAGCCAAATCCTCAAGAAGCCTTAGGTTACCAATCAATGTAGTCTTCCTGAGTCAGTCTCCTTCCAAAGCAGAGAGAAGGGTAGGGACAGGGGGAGAGTGGATGTGGAGGGGCAGACAAAAGCTATCAGTTGCAGTCTGTTTTAGTGTTCCATCACTAGGCACTCTTGGTCATTCCTCCCTGCTTCCTTTATTTCATAACACTTATTACTACATGAAATTATGTTCTCTTGCTGCTTGTCTGTCTATTCCACTCCAATATATAAGCTGCATGGGATCAAGTATTTATCTATATCATTCATCGCTCTATCCTTATTGCTTAGAACTGTGTATGGCATACATTAAATATTTGATAAATATTGTATGGGAGTTTAAATAAATCAATACATATAGGTATTAGTCAGTATTCTTCAGTGAAGCAGAACCAATAAGATGTGTATACAGAGAGATTTATTTTAAGGAATTAGTTCACATGATTATGGAACCTAGCAAGTCCAAAATCTGTAGTTCAAGTTCAAAGGTCCTCTACTAGCAGAATTCTCTCTTGTTGGGGGGGTGGGGAAAGGGGAGGTCAGTCTTTTGTTCTAGTCAAGCTTTCAACTGATTGGATGAGGACCACACACATTATTGAGGGCATTCTGTTTTACTCAAAGTCCACTAATTAAAATGTTAATCTCATTAAAAACACTCTCACCAGAACATCCTGAATAATGTTTGACCACATATCTTAACACTATGCCCAGCCAAGTTGACATATATAATTAACCATCAGAATACCACATGACATTAACAAAGAGCTAGGTTACTTTATTTTCAGATCCCTGAGAAATATGTATATCATATCTTCTAACCCCAATTTTACACATACTGACTGAAACTCAGATAAATAAATGGTATATCCAGCGGTAACAAATTCAGTAATTTCAGAACCAGAATTCTTTGTACATTATCAGTATTAAAAGGAACAGTTTTGAGTATTTACTATGCTTACTATATGTATTATCTCATATATTGCTTCATCTCTTCCCAAGGTATTATAAGTATCTTTGCTTTCCAGATGTGGAAAATTAAGCTTAGCATGATTAAGTAACCTGTGCAAGATATACTGGTTATTTACCTCTTCTGCCTAAAAATCTGCATTGTATCCATTCACCAGTTATGGAAAGATCAAGAAGTTGACCTCCTAGGGGGGGACCTTGAAGATGGCGGAAGAGTAAGACGCGGAGATCGCCTTCCTCCCCACGGATACACCAGAAATACATCCACACGTGGAACAACTCCTACAGAACTCCTACTGAAGGCTGGCAGAAGACCTCAGACCTCCCAAAAGGCAAGAAACTCCCCACGTAACTGGGTAGGGCAAAAGAAAAAACAGAGACAAAAGAATAAGGACGGCACCTGCACCAGTGGGAGGGAGCTGTGAAGGAGGAAACGTTTCCACACACTAGGAAGCCCCTCCGCGGGCGGAGACTGCGGGAGGCAGAGGGGGGAGTTTCGGGACCGCGGAGTAGTGCACAGCGACGGGAGCGGAGGGCAAAGCGGGGAGATTCCTGCACAGACGATCGGTGCCGACCAGCACTCACCAACCCGAGAGGCTTGCTGCTCACCCACCGGGGCGGGAGGGGCTGCGAGCTGAGGCTCGGGTTTTGGTTTTGGACGGAGCTCAGGGAGAGGACTGGGGTTGGCGGCTTGAACATAGCCTGAAGGGGTTAGTGCACCACGACTAGCCGGGAGGGAGTTCGGGGAAAAGCCTGCACCGGCCAAAGAGGCAAGAGACTTTTTCTTCCCTCTTTGTTTCCTGGTGCGCGAGGAGAGGGGTTTAAGAGCGCTGCTTAAAGGAACTCCAGAGACGGGCGCGAGCTGCGGCTAAAAGCGCGAACCCCAGAGACGGGCGCGAGCCGCGGCTGAGGGCGCGAGCCCCCGAGACGGGCGCGAGCCGCGGCTGAAAGCGCAAACCCCAGAGACGGGCGCGAGCCGCGGCTAAAACCGCGGACCCCAGAGACGGGCGGGAGACGCTAAGGCTGCTGCTGCCGCCACCAAGGGCTCTGTGTGCGAGCACAGGTCACTCTCCACACCCCTCTTCCACAGAGCCTGTGCAGCCCGCCACTGCCAGGTTCCCGGGATCCAGGGACAACTTCCCCGGGACAGCGCACGGCGGGCCTCAGGCTGGTGCAACGTCACGCCGGCCTCTGCCGCAACGTCACGCTGCCTCTGCCGCCGCAGGCCGACCCCGCACGCAGTGCCCCTGCTTCCCCCATCCCCCAACCACCGGCCTGAGTGAGCCGGAGCTCCCGAATCAGCGGCTCCTTTAACCCCGTCCTGTCTGAGCGAAAAAACAGACGCCCTCCAGCGACCTACACGCAGAGGCAGGGCCAAATCCAAAGCTGAGCTCCTGTGAGCTGTGAGAACAAAGAAGAGAAAGGGAAATCTCTCCCAGCAGCCACAGAAGCAGCGGATTAAAGCTCCACAATCAACTTGATATACCCTGCATCTGTGGAATACCTGAATAGACAAGGAATGATCCCAAATTGAAGAGATGGAATTTAGGAGCGAGATCTATGATTTTTTTCACTTTACCTCTTTTTGTGAATGTGTACGTGTATGCTTCTGTGTGACATCTAGTCTGTATACTCTAACTTCCACCATTTGTCCTAGGGCTCTATCAGTCCATGACTTTTTTTTTTTTTAAATTCTTTTTCTTAATAATTAAGTTTAATTGTAATAACTTTATTATACTTTACCTTCGTTCTTTCTTTCCTTCCTTCCCTCCCTCCTTTAGACAACGAATCACCCCAAATTGAGGAGGTGGTCTCAGGGAGCAGGATTTATGATTTTTCCCCCTTTACATCTTTTTGTGAAGGTGTATGTGTATGCTTCTGTGTAAGATTTTCTCTGTATAGCTTTGCTTCCAACATTTGTCCTAAGGTTCTATCCGTCCCTTTTTTTTTTTCTAAATATTTTTTAATTCAATAACTATATTATACTTTATTTTATTTTTACTATATCATCTTTCTTTCTGTCTTTTTTTCCTTCTTTCCCTCCTTCCTTCCTTCCTCCTTCCCTCCCTCCCTCCCTCCTTTCTTTCCTTCTTTGCTTCTTTCTTCCTTCCTTCCTTTCCTCCTTTCCCTCTTTCTTTACTCATACTTCTACTAATTCTCCCTACTTTTTCTCCCTTTTATTCTGAGCTGTGTGGATGAAAGGCTCTTGGTGCTCCAGCCAGGAGTCAGGGCTCTGCCTCTGAGGTAGGAGAGCCAACTTCAGGACACTGGTCAACAAGAGACCTCCCAGCTCCACATAATATTAAACGGTGGAAATCTCCCAGAGACCTCCATCTTAACACCAGCACCCAGCTTCACTCAACGACCAGCAAGCCACAGTGCTGGACAACCTATGCCAAACAACTAGCAAAACAGGAAGACAACCCCACCCATTAGCAGAGAGGCTGCCTAAAATCATAATAAGGCCACAGACACCCCAAAACACACCACCAGACGTGAACCTGCCCACTAGAGAGACAAGATCCAGCCTCATCCAGCACAACACAGGCACTAGTCCCCTCCACCAGGAAGCCTACACAACCCACTGAAACAACCTTAGCCACTGGAGACAGACATCAAAAACAACGGGAACTACGAACCTGCAGCCTGCAAAAAGGAGACCCCAAACACAGTAAGATAAGCAAAATGAGAAGACAGAAAAATACACAGCAGATGAAGGAGCAAGATAAAAACCCACCAGGCCTAACAAATGAAGAGGAAATAGGCAATCTACCTGAAAAAGAATTCAGAATAATGATAGTAAGGATGATCCGAAATCTTGGAAGTAGAATGGACAAAATGCAAGAAACAGTTAACAAGGACCTACAAGAACTAAAGATGAAACAAGCAACGATGAACAATGCAATAAATGAAATTAAAATCACTCTAGATAGGATCAATAGCAGAATAACTGAGGCAGAAGAACGGATAAGTGACCTGGAAGATAAAGTAGTGGAAATAACTACTGCAGAGCAGAATAAAGAAAAAAGAATGAAAAGAACTGAGGACAGTCTCAGAGACCTCTGGGACAACATGAAATGCACCAACATTCGAATTATAGGGGTTCCAGAAGAAGAAGAAAGAAAGAAAGGGACTGAGAAAATATTTGAAGAGATTATAGCTGAAAACTTCCCTAATATGGGAAAGGAAATAGTTAATCAAGTCCAGGAAGCACAGAGGGTCCCATACAGGATAAATACAAGGAGAAACACGCCAAGACACATATTAATCAAACTGTCAAAAATTAAATACAAAGAAAGCATATTAAAAGCAGCAAGGGAAAAACAACAAATAACACACAAGGGAATCCCCATAAGGTTAACAGCTGATCTCTCAGCAGAAACCCTACAAGCCAGAATGGAGTGGCAGGACATACTGAAAGTGATGAAGGAGAATAGCCTGAAACCAAGACTACTCTACCCAGCAAGGATCTCATTCACATTTGATGGAGAAATTAAAACCTTTACAGACAAGCAAAAGCTGAGAGAGTTCAGCACCACCAAACCAGCCTTACAACAAATGCTAAAGGAACTTCTCTAGACACGAAACACAAGAGAAGGAAATGACCTATAGTAGCGAACACAAAACAATATATAAAATGGAAATAGGAACATACATATCGATAATTACCTTAAATGTAAATGGACTAAATGCTCCCACCAAAAGACACAGATTGGCTGAATGGATACAAAAACAAGACCCTTATATATGCTGTCTACAAGAGACCCACTTCAGAACTAGAGGCACATACAGACTGAAAGTAAGGGGATGGAAAAAGTTATTCCATGCAAATGGAAACCAAAAGAAAGCTGGAGTAGCAATTCTCATATCAGACAAAATAGACTTTAAAATAAGGACTATTAAAAGGGACAAAGAAGGACACTACATAATGATCAAGGGATCGATCCAAGAAGAAGATATAACAATTGTAAATATTTATGCACCCACATAGGAGCACCTCAATACATAAGGCAAATACTAACAACCATAAAAGGGGAGATCAACAGTAACACATTCATAGTAGGGGACTTTAACACCCCACTTTCACCCATGGACAGATCATCCAAAATGAAAATAAATAAGGAAACACAAGCTTTAAATGATACATTAAACAAGATGGACTTAATTGATATTTATAGGACACTCCATCCAAAAACAACAGAATACACATTTTTCTCAAGTGCTCATGGAACATTCTCCAGGATAGATCATATCTTGGGTCACAAATCAAGCCTTGGTAAATTTAAGAAAACTGAAATTGTATCAAGTATCTTTTCCGACCACAACGCCATGAGACTAGATATCAATTACAGGAAAAGATCTGTAAAAAATACAAACACATGGAGGCTAAACAATACACTACTTAATAATGAAGTGATCACTGAAGAAATCAAAGAGGAAATAAAAAAATACCTAGAAACAAATGACAATGGAGACACAACGACCCAAAACCTATGGGATGCAGCAAAAGCAGTTCTAAGGGGGAAGTTTATAGCAATACAAGCCCACCTTAAGAAGCAGGAAACATCTCGAATAAACAACCTAACCTTGCACCTCAAGCAATTAGAGAAAGAAGAACAAAAAAACCCCAAAGCTAGCAGAAGGAAAGAAATCATAAAAATCAGATCAGAAATAAATGAAAAAGAAATGAAGGAAACAATAGCAAAGATCAATAAAACTAAAAGCTGGTTCTTTGAGAAGATAAACAAAATAGATAAACCACTAGCCAGACTCATCAAGAAAAAAAGGGAGAAGACTCAAATCAATAGAATTAGAAATGAAAAAGGAGAAGTAACAACTGACACTGCAGAAATAAAAAAAATCATGAGAGATTACTACAAGCAACTCTATGCCAATAAAATGGACAATCTGGAAGAAATGGACAAATTCTTAGAAATGCACAACCTGCCAAGACTGAATCAGGAAGAAATAGAAAATATGAACAGACCAATCACAAGCACTGAAATTGAAACTGTGATTAAAAACCTTCCAACAAACAAAAGCCCAGGACCAGATGGCTTCACAGGTGAATTCTATCAAACGTTTAGAGAAGAGCTAACACCTATCCTTCTCAAACTCTTCCAAAATATAGCAGAGGGAGGAACACTCCCAAATTCCTTCTACGAAGCCACCATCACCTTGATACCAAAACCAGACAAGGATGTCACAAAGAAAGAAAACTACAGGCCAATATCACTGATGAACATAGATGCAAAAATCCTCAACAAAATACTAGCAAACAGAATCCAAAAGCACATTAAAAGGATCATACACCATGATCAAGTGGGGTTTATTCCAGGAATGCAAGGATTCTTCAATATACGCAAATCTATCAATGTGATAAACCATATTAACAAATTGAAGGAGAAAAACCATATGATCATCTCAATAGATGCAGAGAAAGCTTTCGACAAAATTCAACACCCATTTATGATAAAAACCCTCCAGAAAGTAGGCATAGAGGGAACTTTCCTAAACATAATAAAAGCCATATATGACAAGCCCACAGCAAACATCATCCTCAATGGTGAAAAACTGAAAGCATTTCCACTAAGATCAGGAACAAGACAAGGTTGCCCACTCTCACCACTCTTATTCAACATAGTTTTGGAAGTTTTAGCCACAGCAATCAGAGAAGAAAAGGAAATAAAAGGAATCCACATCGGAAAAGAAGAAGTAAAACTGTCACTGTTTGCAGATGACATGATACTATACATAGAGAATCCTAAAGATGCTACCAGAAAACTACTAGAGCTAATCAATGAATTTGGTAAAGTAGCAGGATACAAAATTAATGCACAGAAATCTCTGGCATTCCTATATACTAATGATGAAAAATCTGAAAGTGAAATCAAGAAAACACTCCCATTTACCATTGCAACAAAAAGAATAAAATATCTAGGAATAAACCTACCTCAGGATACGAAAGATCTGTATGCAGAAAATTATAAGACACTGATGAAAGAAATTAAAGATGATACAAATAGATGGAGAGATATACCATGTTCTTGGATGGGAAGAATCAACATTGTGAAAATGACTCTACTACCCAAAGCAATCTACAGATTCAATGCAATCCCTATCAAACTACCACTGGCATTTTTCACAGAACTAGAACAAAAAATTTCGCAATTTGTATGGAAACACAAAAGACCCCGAATAGCCAAAGCAATCTTTAGAACGAAAAAAGGAGCTGGAGGAATAAGGCTCCCTGACTTCAGACTATATTACAAAGCAACAGTAATCAAGACAGTATGGTACTGGCACAAAAACAGAAAGATAGATCAGTGGAACAGGATAGAAAGCCCAGAGATAAACCCACGCACATATGGACACCTTATCTTTGATAAAGGAGGCAGGAATGTACAGTGGAGAAAGGACAGCCTCTTCAATAAATGGTGCTGGGAAAACTGGACAGGTACATGTAAAAGTATGAGATTAGATCACTCCCTAACACCATACACAAAAATAAGCTCAAAAATGGATTAAAGACCTAAATGTAAGGCCAGAAACTATCAAACTCTTAGAAGAAAACATAGGAAGAACACTCTATGACATAAATCACAGCAAGATCCTTTCTGACCCACCTCCTAGAGTAATGGAAATAAAAAC
Source organism: Phocoena phocoena (assembly GCF_963924675.1). Classification (NCBI taxonomy): domain Eukaryota; kingdom Metazoa; phylum Chordata; class Mammalia; order Artiodactyla; family Phocoenidae; genus Phocoena; species Phocoena phocoena. The sequence continues at coordinate 99,342,753 of NC_089223.1, read as the reverse complement.
AAAAATAAACAAATGGGACCTAATGAAACTTCAAAGCTTTTGCACAGCAAAGGAAACCATAACCAAGACGAAAAGACAACCCTCAGAATGGGAGAAAACATTTGAAAATGAAGCAACTGACAAAGGATTAATCTCCAAAATTTACAAGCAGCTCATGCAGCTCAATAACAAAAAAACAAACAACCCCATCCAAAAATGGACAGAAGACCTAAATAGACATTTCTCCAAAGAAGATATACAGAATGCCAACAAACACATGAAAGAATGCTCAACATCATTAATCATTAGAGAAATGCAAATCAAAACTACAATGAGATATCATCTCACACCAGTCAGAATGGCCATCATCAAAAAATCTAGAAACAATAAATGCTGGAGAGGGTGTGGAGAAAAGGGGACACTCTTGCACTGCTGGTGGGAATGTGAATTGGTTCAGCCACTGTGGAGAACAGTATGGAGGTTCCTTAAAAAACTACAAATAGAATTACCATATGACCCAGCAATCCCACTACTGGGCATATACCCTGAGAAAACCAAAATTCAAAGAGAGTCATGTACCAAAATGTTCGTTGCAGCTCTGTTTACAATAGCCAGGACATGGAAACAACCTAAGCGCCCATCATCGGATGAATGGATAAAGAAGATGTGGCACATATACACAATGGAATATTACTCAGCCTTAAAAAGAAATGAAATTGAGCTATTTGTAATGAGATGGATAGACCTAGAATCTGTCATACAGAGTGAAGTAAGTCAGAAAGAAAAAGACAAATACCGTATGCTAACACATATATATGGAATTTAAGGGAAAAAAATGTCATGAAGAACCTAGGGGTAAGATAGGAATAAAGACGCAGACCTACTGGAGAACGGACTTAAGGATATGGGGAGGGGGAAGGGTGAGTTTTGACAGGGCGAGAGAGAGTCATGGACATATACACACTAACAAACGTAGTAAGGTAGATAGCTGGGGGGAAGCAGCCGCAAGGCACAGGGATATTAGCTCGGTGCTTTGTGACAGCCTGGAAGGGTGGGATGGGGAGAGTGGGAGGGAGGGAGACGCAAGAGGGAAGACATATGGGAACATATGTATATGTATAGCTGATTCACTTTGTTGTAAAGCAGAAACTAACACACCATTGTAAAGCAATTATACCCCAATAAAGATGTTTAAAAAAAAAAAAAAAAAAGAAGTTGACCTCCTAAATTAAAAGAAAAAATTAAAATTTAAAAATGCGTTGAAGAAATGACAGACAAAATTTATGGAAACTTACTTTTTCCTCTGTTACATCATACCACTGGTTGAACTTGTTACTGAACTGAACTTGCATCTGCTCACCCACCACACAGCAAAACCAATTTACAGACACCAGGTTGTGATGAAGGAAAGAATAATAAAGCATTTATAGAAAGACCCAGAAAGGAGTACAGGCAGCTCATGCTCAAAAGACCCAAACTCTCCAATGGCTTTCAGGAGAGCATTTTTAAAGGCAACATTTGGAGGTGAGGGCTGCAGTATTCATGATTTTCTTCTCATTGGTAGGTGGTGAGCTAGAAGTGTGATGTTTCATGAATCTCAATCATCAACATTCTGATTCCAACCAGCCAGGGGTTTCTGTGCTTGTGTTCAGCACGTGGTCACCATCCTCCACCTAGGGAAGGAAGGGTCTTAGTTCCTGAAGAACAACTCAGATTGCCATGTATATTCCTTCAGGAGGAACTAGGACTCTGTTTTATTGCTTGTGGAGAGCCACCTGAAGAGTATTGCTGGGTCTCAGCAAAGCTGAGACCCCTGAAAAGTACTGCTGGGCCTCAGCAAGGCTGAGACCCTGAAAAGTGCTGCTGTGCCTCAGCAAGGCTGAGAACAATAGTGCTTGCATGGCAGGCACGGGTATGTACGTCATGGGAAAGCAAAGCTTCCCACAGCGTGGATTCCCTCAATTTCCCATGTATATAATAAAAGCTCTGAGTATTTGCTTGTTTATAATTAGTACTAATATTCCCATTACTCATGGGGGATTCAAAGAAAGGCCTCAATATAGAGTAAAGTGGGAAGAACCTAAAGATCCCCCTCCAACTACACCAGCTGTTCCTACTTATTGACCTGCATATTGGATTAAAAGTAATGCTATAGGAATGTTTATATTGCAACAGCCTACGTTAATGGAAAAGTTAGATGATATATGGCCAAAATGGGGAGTGCAAGATATATTTGGAGTACATTGGTATTGGCACAAGGGAAGTTTAATAAGAAATAGAGTTATGATGAAACACTTTTTAATGGAACATACAGCTGCATCGTTAAAGTTAAACTGTAAACCTGGGTTGTATATTAATAAGTATAAGGGACAATAGATCTATTGTAAATATTTTCAGGAAGATCTAAAGTCTAGATTAAAGATTCAATGTTCACCACCATGGCCCCCAAACCCACCGCTTTGGCTTCCCCGTACGTGTAGTGAGTGGCCACATAAATTGTATCCACCTGTTAGTATATATTTTCGTGTTTTATGAAAATGTATATAAATAAAATTAAGAAGTTTTAAGAATGCTTTGATGAAATGCTTTTGATTTAATGATGATTAAACATTAAAAAGCTTTAAGAGTCTTTAGGTTAAGCCAAGAGTGAGACGTGACAAGGCTTCTTACCTGCACCGCTGAGGCGAAACTTACAAAGAAAAGGGCGCTGACGCAGAGTATGTGGGAGTAAAGCACTGAAGCAAAGCGGACCAAGGAAAAGGACATGACGACTTTTGAGAATTTTAAGGAAACCACAAAGGACGTTTTTAGCCACAAGGGACAATTGCTCTCAATCACAAGGGACAATTACAGATATAATAAGAAAATTATGTAAACTGCGTATGTGAAATGCTTATGTAAAAGGTTTTTTTTGGTCTGAGAAAATGATGGTGATGATTGATAAAGTAATAAACTAAAATCAGTTTATTGTTTTGAAAGTATAAAAAAGTATAGTGTGTGCAATAAAGCTTGTCAGAATTCCTGCATCCTAAGAGGTGTTGTGTCTTCTGTCCTCGCCGACTCCGTCTCCCCTCAGGTAATCCTGTCCTGCTGAGGCTGGACCTCGGCAATTGCTGAACAATTGTCATTACTTTTCTTGTTTAACTGTTTGTCTCTAATTAGTAAGTGCTTGAGTCTGCTCTTTGGAACTCAGGGAAGGCCTAAGATACTAAAGCCTTTTTCTGTAAACAAGAAATGGGGGACATGGAGGGTGTTTTGTACCTGGGAGGGCCCTCCCTCCTTTGTTTCACCCCCCCCCTTTTCTTTGATACCACTGGATTTTGAGGGGACAAGAAAGAGAGTGAAGTTTTGGATAGAGAATTTAACTATAAACTCAGCTGAGGAGCTCAATTTTAGGGGGACTTGGTTTCAAACTAAATTTCTGACCAGATGAGACATTTTCAGCTTTCTCTATGTAAGTGACATTTATCAGAAAAATTTCTCAGTACAATGATATTTTTGAAGAACACACTAAGGAGTATTGCCCTTTTACCTATTGATTATGCCACTGAAAAGGAGACTCCTCAACTCTCACTTAGGAAATCTGGCACTGTCTGATAAACCTCTGGGTATTCGTGAACTATAATTTAGATTTAGAAGCCAAACAATGCTGATAGCAATTGTTAAGCAGCCATAAAGAAGAGGTGTACGACAAAGAGATGAATTAGTCACAACCTCAGCTGCACTGCTCTTACAATTAAAATAAATTTGCATTATAGCATGTCTAACGATATAGGTTTAATATTGCCAGATACAGGAAGAAAGCTAAAAACAAAAAGCAACAATTAATGAATAATCTTCTCCTTTGACTCAGAATGCTTACTAAATAAATAAATAAATAAATAAATTGCTGGCTATTAGTGTTTAGGGTGAGGAAAACTTTACCATTATTTACTTATTGACAAATCACCTAATTGTTTCCCAATGGCACTTGAGGCAAGTTATAATGCAAGGATATATGGGAAAGATGATTAAAATCTCAGGAGTGAGGAATAAAGAGAGAGAAGGTTAAAAGAAGTGGATGAAAAGGAATCTTGTTCAGGCTCAGCATAGATTAAGAAATTTTAATGAAGAAATCTCTTCTGTTTATACTTGTACTAGCCAGCTCAGACTGCCATATCAAAATGCCACAGGCTGGGTGGCTTAAACAACAGAGATTTATTTCTCACAGTTCTGGAAGGTGGAAGTCCCAGATCAAGGTCTGAGAGGGTTGGTTGATGGTGAGAGCTCTATTTCTGATTTGCAGACAGTACTTTGTCCTCACATGGCCTTTCCTCTGAGCTAGCAGAGAGACCTCTCTCTCCTCCTTTTCTTATAAGGTAACCAATTCTATAGGAATAAGGCCCCACCCTTATACCCACATTTAACCTTAATTACCTCCTAAAAGTCTTCATTTCAAATACCACCACATTGGAGGTTAAGACTTTAACTTATGAATTTTGAGGGGACACAATTCAGTATGTAGCAGTGCATTTAACATTTAACTGTAAAATATATCATTATCCCTTAGTCCTGCACTTCTTGAAAAGTCAGGATTAGGCTTTTCAGGTCAGCTTTGCCCTCTTAGCCCTAACTTCCAACCTCTGGGTTCTGGTACCCTCCACTGGGCATCCATGAATCTCTGGCTTATACCTTATAGCTTATTTCATTGTGTCTCCTTCTCTAGAACCTTAGTCTGAAATAAATTATAAGATTCTGATAGTAGGGACTGTCTTACTTGTCTTGAATTCATTCACTCAGGTAGTCACTTCATTATCAAATATGCATTGACTTCCACTATGTGCCAGAGACTATCTTCAAATAAACTTCTCACCAAGTCTTATATTCCTGCCCTCATGTTGGTTACATTTTGTGGAATAGGGATGGTGAGAGTGAATGACAGTCAAAAACAATTGAACTGACAGATAAGAGAAATATTTTTGCTCAGTAAGTTCAAAGAAGTTATTAAATTAGTGACTGTGATAAAGAGTAATGGGAATTCTCGACAATATTCATGGAAGAACTCTTTGATGTTAAATTACATTTAAGCTGAAGTCAAAAATGACAAAGCAACCACCGCTGCAAGGAGCTGTTTGTTTATGTTCCAAGAAGAAGAAACAGCATTTACAACATCTTAACATGGGAAATAATTTGGTATATTGGAAAAGGTGACCAAAGGTCTGGGTGACCAATTAAGTTTAAATAGGATAAAATGACAGAGTAAATTTGGAGAAGTAATCAAGGGCCAGGTCACAAAAAAACATGTAACACAGTTTGGTATACAACAGGAGCTTATAAACAGAGTAAATGAACAAAAATATCCAAAGTGAGTGGTCAGTGTAACCAAAAAAGGGTGATTTGGAAATGTAATAAAACAACAGGCCCCTACCAAATATCCTAGAGCAGATCTCAATGTCTACACAAGGAAGGATGGAGACATAGTACTAAGCTCAACATCATCCAGGGCCCATGACATTGGAGGCACTCGACAATGTCAATCATTATTCCTTCCTTCCATACTCCATCCATATATACTCTGCCCATTTTTACCCTTCACAGTTAGATGGTATATTTCTCTATAGACATACTTCTTAGTAGAAGACAAAAAAACAATTATTATTTTCCTACGAAAGCACAATATCCTTAAAGAAAAAGACTAAACTAACACTTAAGCCTTATCAGATCCTCCCTGTTAATTTAAACTAATAACAACTGAATACCTATTAGGTGCAGAAGACATTGCTGTCTGCTACAGGAGTTGTAAAGGTCCACAAGCCACTGTCTCTGTTTTCAAGGAGTTGATCATATAACCCATCTCCTCAGCAGGCCAAAATTCTACTTCCAATAAATGTACAAATGCATGGGGGTCTAATAAAGACTTGTCAAATGGCAACTGAATGGATGGGTGTATAAGGCAATTTGGAGATATAATTAAACCATAGGCCCCTGCCAAATATCTCAGAACAGACCTCAATGTCTGACCAAAGGAAGGTTTCTACTAAATGTTAGATGAGAGAATAATATATAAACTATGCCTGCCCTCCCCAAACACACACACCATTCATAGGGTAATGTTAGTATAGTACGTGTGCTCATAACTTCTGACAATTTAATTTTCAAATTATGTGTCCAAGTCAATTTTCTTCTTAAAAAAATTGCATATAAGAAGAATTTAGGTGGAGTAATGATACTAATTATTGAATGATAGCTCTATGAGGCTAATAACAATTGATGTCATTTAATTTATCAAACAAGCAATAAATCAAAACACACTGACCGGAAGCACAATATATCTGATTTCTTCACTGAGACTCAATAATTCTATTTACATGTGAAAAATAATACATAAAGAAAATTGGAATTTTAAGATTTCCCTCTGCAAGTTCTCTTTAAAAGACAATTCTGTTCATGTAGCTGTAATTTTGCCAATATCAACAGTTCCAATAGCATTTTTTGGAAGGGTGATTTTGGCACAGCTTGATTTAGACTAAGTAAGTACTGTATGATGTTTATACATTATAAAATAGGCATGTTTCTCAGGGACGTAAACCTGGGCTGTGAGATGTCATTATGTATTTGTTGATAGAGAAATCAACACTGTAATTAATTAGATCTGGTAGAACCATCAGCTGGCTCACCTGCCCCCACAAAACTGGTTCCAAGAATCTCTCTCTTAGTCAAATCCTGTTCTTGTTCATTATTTCCTTTCAGCTGAGCAGAGACAGAAGTCAGGAGCCCTTAACCTTAAACCAGTGTGCGTATCAACATGCTGGCTATTCTTTGGGGGGATAGCTTAGAACTAAAATCTATCCCCTTCCTTTGAAGTCTGTCAGAGATGGCAGCTTTGCATTAAATGCTTTATCTTCTTCCATCCTCACAACAGCCATGAGACTTAGACTGAACACAAAATCATGTGCTATTTTTCAGATGAGGATGAAGGTCTGAGTGGCCTGGTAGCTAGTAACTAGCAGATTGGTCTAGAGGGCTTACAGAATAGATTTTGAGAATCTTTATTTTCACATACTTCACCCTTGGCGTCATCAGTTCTTTATTTTCCCAATTGCACAGTTTCAAGCAGAGATCTGTTTTTATTCCTTCTGATGGAGGATCTCTCTGCCATCACTTAATTATAAATCCTGCACGTGATCCCATTTCAAAAGACTGGCAAACTGCAGTCATTTTTAAACCCAGTGGCAGACATTATCATAGAAATCTTTATGAGTAATGAAGAAAGAAACTATTAAAAGGAGAAAGTGGAGAGAAAAACTAAAGTGAAAAAAGGCTCATATCATCCCCAAGAAAAATGCTTCAGTCATTACATAAAAAAGAGGCAGTTTGCTGCTGGCACAAAAGAATATGGGAGGTATACTAAGGCAATTAGTGAAAAGAAATATTAGAATTTCCAGGACAGGTGGCTACACATACGTTTAAAATAGTAAGGGAAAAATTCTTCTTTCACTTTTGTAAGAGGGAATATCACTGAAATATCTTAATAGCATGTATATATATTTTATTTGTTAATTTTTCAATTTTAAAAACAGTATCCTAAAATGATTTAAATTACTTGAAATAAAGGGAAGAAAGTCACTTATACTTTCATCTCCTAAACATAGCTGTTTTCATGTCCATATGTCTTTCTTGTCTTTATATATAAACATACATTGTTTAATATAACACTCTTCAAAAATGTCATAGAATACTTGTATGGTCTATGCTTCAGAAAGTTCAGTTAAATAATGAATTAAGTTGTTCATCTTGTCTCCATTAGATTCACTTACTTTACTACTCACCCAGTATTTTATCCATGGTGGAAAAAAAATGAAGTTCCTTATATTGAATAGGAGGGAGGGGGGAATGAGTACCAAGTGGCATTCTATCAGGGTGGCTTCTGGGTGATTGTCCACTGAGACTAGGAGGAAGCTAACCAATTCTGAGTACTTACCCCATGAGTCAGGAATTGAACTAAGAAAAATGTTCAAGCAGGTATACATGTATGCATAATTTCACATACTCTGGACAGATATGTACTATTAATCCTATTTAGTCATAGTAAACTATATGTTTGAATGATACATGATAATGATAAATATTTCCTTTATGAAAATAAAGTCTCAAAACTAACTTATTTTAGGACAAAGAATTTGATTTGAGGAAGCATGAGACTGTCTTGGGAGGACATCTCCTCTACTAAAACAAACCCAATTTAATAAAAAAACAAAGAAAGAAACACTAATAATAACCTCATTATTGATGTTCTGTCTTGTACATGATTCTTAACCTCTCTATAGTTCTGTCCTTAAACAGAACAAGTCTTGCCCCTTAAGGCATCATCTGCCCCATACCGTGCCAATGGCTTCCTCAAAATTTTCTGAGTCCCCTTTGACATTATAGAGATGGGAGTGCCTTGCCTGCCATGAGCCTACACCAGATCTGTGTGATTTCTCCCACTTGGGAGCTCTTTGACCTTCTATTTTTCCCAAGGATATAACCAATGCACCTGGGAACACCAGTACTTTGCCTCTAGGTTTGCTTGAGGTTGGGATTCTTGTTCTAGGATGATGGCTGGTGAGGGTCCTTTAAGGTACCCATGCTGAATTTGTCTCATGGAATCACAAGACATTGGACCATCATAAGAGTACTGACCTGCTGATAATCTTCTCACAATATACCTGTAAATAAATCCCAAATAATTCAACAAAAAGAGAAAAACCACACACAAAGTGGCTGGAAGATTAAATAACTTAATGTCTATCAAATGTTCGGATCTGAATACAAGCTAAGAATAAGTGTAATGAAATAAGCAGAAGTGTTCTAAAAAGTTAAGTACAAAAAGAAAAATGCTTTTAAAAAGCTAAATGAATGAAATTCAAAAAAAATAACAAATAAGTGTAATAGCTATGTTAAAGAGTTATTTTTCATAATGAATAAATATCTATGTAGATCAAAGTTTAAGGGGAAAATCAGCAAGTTCAGTAGACAAATGGTAAGGATCATAGAGGCTTCATAAAATAGGAAATATCAATGATAATAATATTGAGCACTACACATTGATTTAAGGATGCCAAAGTAAAAGTAATAGGAGTTTGGGGCTTCCCTGGTGGCGCAGTGGTTGAGAGTCTGCCTGCCGATGCAGGAGACGCGGGTTCGTGCCCCGGTCCAGGAAGATCCCACATGCCGCGGAGCGGCTGGGCCCGTGAGCCATGGCTGCTGAGCCTGCGTGTCCGGAGCCTGTGCTCCGCAATGGGAGAGGTCACAACAGTGAGAGGCCCGCGTACCGCAAAAAAAAAAAAAAAAAAAAAAGTAATAGAAGTTTGTCTCTCAAATTGCATGTATTGGAAAAATGGCAATTCTCAGTGCTGGCAAGTATGAAGTAACAAGGGCATTTTAATACAGTATAGGTAGACTAAGAGTCAACAGAGTTGATAAATAGAGTTTCATGTGGGAAATATATATGTTTAAAGAGATCCACATCAATATTTTTTATAGAACAAAAACCTGAAATGTTGAAAAAATATGAAAATAACTAGAGTACTTTCACATATTAATATCATGCAGCCTTTAAAATGGTGTTTACAGTGACCTGTCAGTCACTTGATTTTACTTTTTTATGCAATGTTAGCTGATAGACACAGAATATAGTTGTGAATAACATGCATACAATTTAGACAGAAATGCCTTAGAATATATTTTGAAATGGATATTTTTACATCATGTGTTCTTAAACTTGAGTGAAACTAAGAAACTTGTCTAAAGTGCCTATTCCTGGTCTACAGTCCTAAAATTTCTGATTCAATGAATCTGAAGAGGAGGCACAAAAAGAATTTGTGACTTTTTTCTTTTGGCACTGAGATATCAGTTTTCCAGTTTTATTGGCATATCACTGACATACAACACTGTGTAAGTTTATGGTGTACAGCATAATGACTTGACTTACATATATTGTGAAATAATTACCAAAATAACTTTAGTTTACATCCATCATCTCATATAAACACACACAAAGTTCAAAACAAAATTTTCCTTATGATGAGAACTGTTAGGATCTACTCTCTTAACAATTTTCAAATATTTCATACAGCAGTGCTAACTATATTTCATCATGTTGTACAGTAAATCTCTAGTACTTATCTATCTTATAACTGGAAGTTTGTACCTTCTGACCACCTTCATGCAATTTCCCCTCCCCCCATTCCCTGCCTATTGTAACCACAAACCTGATTACATTTTCTAGGAATTTTGTTTGTTTTTTAGTTTTCACATATAAATGAGATTATACAGTATTGTCTTTCTCTATATGATTTATTTCACTTAGCATAATGCCCTCAAGTTTCACCCATGTTGTTGCAAACAGCAGGATTTCCTTCTTTTTATGTTTTAATAATATTCCATTTTATATATATTCACTACAACTTTATCCTTTCATCTGTTGATGGACACTTAGGTTGTTTTCATGACTCAGTTATTGTAAATAATGCTGCTAATGAACATGGCGGTGCAGATATCTCTTTGACATGGTGTTTACGTCTCCTTTGGATATATTCCCTGAAGTAGAATTGCTAAATCATATGGCAGTTCTATTTTTCTTTTTTTTTTAAATTTTTTGAGGGAGCTCCATACTGTTTTTCATAGTGACTATACCAATTTACAATTCCACCAACAGTTCTCAAGAGTTTCCTTTTTTCCATATCCCTGCCAGCATTTGTATTGCTTGTCTTTTTGATAATGGGCATTGTAACAAGTGTGAGGTTATGTCTCATGGTTTTAATTTGCATTTTCCTGATGATTTGCTGTGTTGGGCATTTTTTCATGTATCTTTTGGCCAACCCTATATCTTCTTTGGAAAAAATGCCTATTCAGCTCCTTTGCCCAATTTTTTTTTTTTTTTTTTGCGGTACGCGGACCTCTCACTGTTGTGGCCTCTCCCGTTGTGGAGCACAGGCTCCAGACGTGCAGGTTCAGTGGCCATGGCTCACGGGCCCAGCCACTCCGCGGCGTGTGGGATCTTCCCGGACCGGGGCACGAACCCGTGTCCCCTGCATCGGCAGGCAGACTCTCAACCACTGTGCCACCAGGGAAGCCCCTCTCTTAGCTTTTGCTTGTCTGTAAAGGTTTAAATTTCTCTGTCGAATCTGAATGAGATCTTTGATGGGTAGAGTAATCTTGGTTGTAGGTTTTTCCCTTTTATTACTTTAAATATGTCCTCACACTCCCTTCTGGCTTGCAGAGTTTCTGCTGAAAGATCAGCTGTTAACCTTATGGGGATTCCCTTGTATGTTATTTGTTGCTTTTCCTTTGTGGCTTTTAATATTTTTTCTTTCTATTTGATTAATATGTGTCTTGGCGTGTTTCTCCTTGGATTTATCCTGTATGGGACTCTGTGCCCTTCCTGGATTGATTGACTATTTCCTGTCCAATGTTAGGGAAGTTTTCAAGTATAATTTCTTCAAATGTTTTCTCAGTCCCTTTCTTTTTCTCTTCTTCTGGGACCCCTATAATTCGAATGTTGGTGAATTTAATGTTTTCCCAGAAGTCTCTGATACTGTCCTCAATCCTTTTCATTCTTTTTTCTTTATTCTGCTCTGTAGTAGTTATTTCCACTCCTTTATCTTCCAGGTCACTTATCAGTTCTTCTGCCTCAGTTATTCTGCTAATAACTCCTCCTAGAGAATTTTTAACTTCATTTATTGTGCTGTTCATCATTGTTTGTTTAGTTCTACTAGGTCCTTGTTAAATGTTTCTTGTATTTTCTTCATTCTGTTTCCATGATTTTGGATCATATTTACTCTCATTCCTCTGAATTCTTTTTCAGGTAAACTGCCTATTTTCTCTTCATTTGTTTGGTCTGGTGAGTTTTTACTTTGCTCCTTCATCTGCTTTGTATTTCTCTGTCTTATTTTGCTTAACTTACTCTGCTTTGGTCTCTTTTACGCAGGCTGCAGGTTCTTTGTTCCCATTATTTTTGGTGTTTACTCCCCGTGACTAAGCTTGGTTCAGTGGGTTGTGTCGGCTTCCTGGTGGAGAGGACTGATGACTGTGTTCTGGTGGATGAGCCTGGAACTTTTCTTTCTGGTGGGCAGGACTGTGTCTGGTGGTGTGTTTTGAGGTGTCTGTGAGCTTAGTATGATTTTAGTCAGCCTCTCTGCTAATAGGTAGGGTTGCGTTCCAGTTTTGCTAGTGGGGTGTCCTGCACTGCAACTTGCTCGTCATTGATTGGAGCTGGGTCTTAGCATTGTGATGGAGATCTCTGTGAGAGCTCTTGCCAGTTGATATTATGTGGGGCCCGGAGGTCTCTTGTGATCCAATGTCCTGAACTCAGCTCTCCCACCTCAGTGGCTCAGGCCTGACACCCAGCTGGAGCAACAAGACCCTGTCAGCCACACAGTTTTTGGGAAGTCTGAGGTCTTCTGCCACTGTTCACTAGATGTTCTGTAGGATTTGTTCCACATATAGATGTATTTTTTGTTTTATATTCCATATATATGTGTTAGCATACGGTATTTGTTATTCTCTTTCTGACTTACTTCACTCTGTATGACAGACTCTAGGTCCATCCACCTCACTACAAATAACTCAATTTTGTTTCTTTATATGGCTGAGTAATATTCCATTTTATATATGTATCACATCTCCTTTATCCATTCATCTGTTGATGGGCCCTTAAGTTGCTTCCATGTTCTGGCTATTGTAAATAGAGCTGCAATGAACATTTTGGTACATGACTCTTTTTGAATTATGGTTTTCTCAGGGTATATGCTCAGCAGTGGGATTGCTGGGTCATATGGTAGTTCTACTTTTAGTTTTTAAAGGAACTTCCATACTGTTCTCCATAGTGGCTGTATCATTTACATTCCCACCAACAGTGCAAGAGGGTTCCCTTTTCTCCACACCCTCTCCAGCATTTATTCTTTGTAGATTTTTTGATGAGGCCATTCTGACTGGTGTGAGGTGATATCTCATTGTAGTTTTGATTCACATTTCTCTAATGATTAATGATGTTGAGCATACTTACATGTGTTTGTTGGCAATCTGTATATCTTCTTTGGAGAAATGTCTGTTTAGGTCTTCTGCCCATTTTTGGATTGGGTTGTTTGCTTTTTTGATATTGAGCTGCTTGCAAATTTTGGTTGTATTTTTAATGTGTTTGTGGAGAGGAAGGTGATCTCCACATCTTACTCCTCTGCCAGCTAGAAAGTCCTCTCCTACTGAGTCTTCTCAGTCTTTTCTTTATTTCCCTTTTTTTTTTTTCCTTTCTGTGTTTCATTCCATTTGAATAGTCCAGAAGGTCTCTATTTTAAAGAGAGATCCAAGTACCTGACAGGTTTCCTAGGGAAAAGCTGCACATCCCAACATCAGACGTGGTGCACAGTGAGTGCATTAGAGTCTCAGGTTAGTTGCAGTCAAGGATTCAGGGCCCTTTGTGTATATGTTCATACAGTCGTCCCTTACAGTTGGTGCTGCAAGCCTGCATGGGTTCTGACTTTGTGGTTTCCCTGTACGAGTAAAATCTTCAAAAGAGTAGGGACACCCCCTCCTCTTACTGAGATAGTGGAATAGTATCCCAAGTGTCTGTCTACAGACCTGGTATGTCTTTTAAGAAATACTTTCATTTATTGTCTCCCAGACACTGCTGATCAATGGCATTTTGAGGCTCAAGAACCTATTAAGGATTTCTACCTTCTGATGCTTGTTCAATTGGATCAAAATCTAGGAAAAGAATATTGAAGCATTATTTCTTGGCAACCACGTAATTCCCAACAATATTGTGTAACAAACAGTACTAAAATGTTCAGTACACTTGAGGATCTAAATAATACTGATGATGAGGCAATGGTCGAGTCTCTGTGGTCAGAGTGTTTGACGTTTTGTACAGTTTTTTGAGGTCAAAGCAATAAATAAGCCAGAATATTAAGTATTTCAAAGAAGAAGCACCAAAACAAGTTAGTAACATCCTAATGAGCTTTAACGTCATAGTTGGAACTGTCTACTGTCTATTCTATTTTCTATTTTCTAAATGAATGTTTCCCAATGCCTTGATTCTCTTAAGTGTATGGGCATGGGAGTCTTGAGGTAGAAGGATAAACAAACACGTTATTTATAAGTGATTTAATAGAAAAGATTGTATAAGGAATCAAAATAGGTTCTTTTGGATTAAATTTTGACAACTTTTAATCTTTTAACCATTTAGTTAGTTATTCCTAAGAAGAAGTATTTTGCAGAAATATAGATGCATTGCCTCTTTAGAAATTGACAACAATTTGAATATGGGCTACTATAAATTAGATATATAGATAGATCAGGTTTAATAAAAATGTTATTAATGTGAGTAGAAAGGTGCTAATGTTTACTTTTATGGTATTGGTTTACAGTAGAGATGTATTACAAACAATATGTAAGATCATAAGATACGATAATTCTTTAAAGGTCACTTTGGCCAATTCCTAAATTAAAAATAAAAAGGTAGGAGGACCAAGCTTCAGAATATAGTGGCTAAGGCTATTGCCTAAAACCACACAACTATTTGGTAGATAAACTAAATTTTGAACAGAGGGCTCCTGATCTCTAATTGAACCATCTTTCCACAAGCCTAAGATAGTGTTGCTCCAAAGTTTAACTTGTATTTAAAGTTTGTTGTTTTTATAAATTTGGGTTTTTATTTATTTATTTATTTTTTGTGGTACATGGGCCTCTCACTGTTGTGGCCCCTCACGTTGCAGAGCACAGGCTCCAGGCGTGCAGGCTCAGCAGCCATGGCTCACGGGCCCAGCAGCTCCGCGGCATGTGGGATCTTCCAGGACTGGGGCACGAACCCGTGTCCCCTGCATCAGCAGGTGGACTCTCAACCACTTCGCCACCAGGGAAGCCTGGTTCTTTTTTTTATTTTATCTGTCCCCCTCACCTTTTTTCATTCTAAGTTTCTCCCTTACATGTTGAAAGGGATATAAAATAGATAATTATCCAATCTGGTATAAAACACAGAGCAATTTGATAGTGTGAGCATGTTCCATATATGTTATGCTCAAATTCTTAATAAAAAATGTTAGCCTATAAGATGGCTTCTCCCTTCCTGCTTCTGCCTTCAGCCACTTATCCTTGTTGACCTTGAATTTACACTAGATTCAATTTTACAAGGTCTAGATATTATTGTCTGACATTACCTCCATCCAGCCTTAGTCATTCCCCAGCTTCTGCTGCAGGGCCATCTTACCTTACCAAGGCCTTTCTCAAGGCACATCTGCTGGTGTCAGCTCAGTGACCATGCCTCGCAATGTTTGACCATGCTCCATACCTGAGTTAACTTTGATATGATGGTGCCCTAGGTTGGTATAAATTCTTGACCTCTCCTACAATATTATAGGGATAGCTATTGTCTATGATTGGTTTGATAAGGTTAATTCTGGACATTAATATTAGCAAGTGTTAAGAAACATAATTGCCTAGCATGTAAGTTATGTCTTCAGTCTAGCCTTTGAGAGAAATAAAGGTAATAACCGGTCTCCTTCTGTTGAATCCATTCCCTTACTTCTAAGTTGCATCAGAACCCAAGTGGAGAAGATAGATGTTCTTTTTTTTGTCACCCCTCAACCAAAACAAAATATCAGGAATATTCTTAGGCATTTCATCTGTATTTCCAGATTATTATAATTTATTTTCCCATCTCCTATAGCAAAAGAAAACCTATAACACTGTATCTATTCAATTATCTTACCTTAAAAAATATTTACTAATTTGATGGGCAAAATAATATGAACTGTGCTTACAAATTTTGTATTACTTGTCAATATTCTATCATGCCTTGAATTTTAATGAGTCTTTTTATAATACAGTGAAAGCTCCAGTTATCTATATCTAGTGAAAAGTCATGCTACTCATTGTATGTTTCAAACAGAGATTCCCCAAATGGTAACCTAAGTGTCTGGAGCTCAAACATGTTTTTGCATTACCTGTATTCAGATTTCTTCCTTCCCAGTAGACACACTTTGTAAATAATTCATAAACCATGTTTATAATTTTCTGCCAATTAATAATGCAATACCTAAAGCACAGAAAAATTGTAAGTGATTTACTGGTGATGGATCATTGTAGGATAATTTGGTGCATGTAAAATGCATATAGAAATCTCAAACATTTTAAAAACTAAACAAAATAATGCCATATGCAGCAACATGGATGGACCTACAGATGATCATACTAAGTGAAGTAACTCAGACAGAGAAAGACAAATGTCAAGTGATATCACTCATATGTGGAATCCATTTTTTTAAATGATACAAATGAACTTATTTACAAAACATAAGCAGACTTATAGATATCGAAAACAAACTTATGGTTACCAAAGGGGAAACATTTGGGGGGAGGGATAAATCAGGAGCTTGGGATGAATATCCACACACTACTATATGTAACATAGATAACCAGCACAGGGATATAGCACAGGGAACTCTACTCAATATTCTGTGATAACCTATATGAGAAAAGAATCTGAAAAAGAATGAATGTGTGTATATGTACAACTGAATCACTTTGCTGTGCAACTGAAACTAACACAACTTGGTAAATCAACCATATTCCAATAAAAGTTAAAAATAAATACATAAATCTCAAACAAAAATGAACTCTGGGGAATGTGAGAGTAAAATCATGTCTTTGGGTGTTTTCCAGTCTAACATGTAAAGAACAACAAAAAATGATAACTTACAGACAAATCACATTTCAATTGCTAAACTTCATAAATATGTTTATATCTGTTATTTGTTAGTTACACTATGTTGAACATTTTCTTAGGAGAAGTAAAGGTAATCCTCATAATTTGAGAATTGTAAGAAAATTACCTAAATTTAGAAAAAGAGATGTGAAAATAGTAACATAATAACCATAAAACAAAATTCAAGATCTCATTGTTTCAAAACTGGACTCACAAAAATATACAACCACAGAACATTAGAAATTGTTAGATTTTAACCCTCCATTTGAGCTTTTACTTCCCTATTTTGTTAAATGATCCCATAGATGATCTGAGTGAGTTTTACTTCTCATATTACCTGCCCATTCATAATTTCCAGCCTGTAGATTTCATCACCAGTGATAAACGGATGTATGGATATTGGCACAGTGTAAAGAGAGATACATTAGACCATCTATAATAGATTGCTTACAAAATGGCTAAAATGATTCCCCTTCCTGTATCCATGCCCTATCACAAAGGAACATCTATTTCCACTCCTCTAAAACCCAGGTTAGCTTTGTAACTTGCTCTGGCAAGAGAATGCAGTGAAAACGTCAATGTGGATCAAGGGGACTTGAGTGCATCTACTCTCGTCCTGCTTTCTCTTATATCCTTGTCATTAATATGTGAAGACATCTATCCTAACATGCTAGAGCATGCAGTGTCATATGAAGCAGGGACAGTTATTCTACTGAGATGCCCCAGCAAAACTGGTAGCTGATCACAGCTTCACAAATGAGCCTAACAGACTGGAAAAGTCACCCAGCCAAGACCAGTCCAAATTACCAATCTGCAGAATTGTGAGCCAGTGGTTGTTTTGTTAAGCCATAACTTTTAGGAGAGTTTATTATGCAGCAGATGCTAACAGATACTCAGTCTTTTTAGCACTAGTAAAAAATGTTGCTGTTTGCTATAGGTTATTGACCACCCTACAACACACAAGGCTCTGTCCAGCTAAAAGCCTAAAAAGAGGAACATTGCCTTTCTAAGGTGTCAGCAGGAGCTCAGATTGACATCTTACACTGGTGCCACTTAAAATACAAAAGATGCTTGTTTCTGGTTATAAGCAAAGGATAATCTGTTCCAGCCAGGTCATTCTGTGGTAGGATTAAGGAGCAGAGCCAGTGATAAGAAAATCTCTTTGCAGCCAAGGGCAAAAACACCAATGACTTAAAATAATGGAAAGATTTCTTTGAAATTAATCTCCAGAGTACCATGGCCCATCAGCCAATACCAATATGGAAGATCAGGTGAGAAGTAGTCTAATTACTCAAACGAAGTGACCATTTAGAAAGCTTGATGCGTGTTGCCAGGAGGATGAGGGACATAGCAAATGGCACTTGACACTTGCTTTGAGAAGTCTTTTCTGCCAGCAGCATAGAGGAGACATGGGGTACATTGAGAACAGCCTGTGACAAGAAAGTATAGCAAGGCATTTCAAGTTGGGACATATGAGCACCCTGTGGAAGGGAGGTAGACAGAGTGGTCTAGAGGAATTCATCCAAGAAAGCAGACTGGATGGGTAAGGTGACCCAACAATGGAAAGGATGATGGGAAGAGAGGGTTTGAAAGTTAAGAAGTAAGTGACTGAAATGAGTCATTACCTAGACCAAGAAAACTGGAACTGAGAGAAATTATATTGGCACTTCAAATAACTACTCCCTCTCAAATAAAACAGCACAAAAGAAGGGAATTAGCCACATACAAAGAACACCTGGGCCAAATTAAAAATTTTAAATCCATAAAAGATTTTTCTCTCCCTTAACTCTTGTACCTTTATTTATTCCTACCCAGAAAGAACCCAAAACAGCAGTGACGAGTTGGAGGAGAAAATGGATGAAAAAGAGAGCTAAAAAAAAATAGTTCCTTCCCCATCTCAAGTTTTCTGATTTAAGTTAGGGTTCCCTAAGCTTATTAAAATTGAATAATATGTGGTTTGATAGTATATTGAGGAGGACTGCCTTTAATAAACTCTTTTTAATTACTTGAATTTAACCAGATAACTTATTTTTAACTTTAGTATCATCCAAGTTTGGGGAAAAACAACTCAGGTAAGGTGCTTTGGAAAGACATTGGTCAGAAAGAATAAAGTGGTACAAGTGTAGCTCATGCAATAAATAAGTTTTACATATACATAAGTAGAGTTTAGTTCTAATTCCCTTTAGAAGATACATATTTAATAGTTATAATGAAATTACCTTAAAGGAGGAAATTATTTTATTTAACAAGAAAAAGAGATGACTGATTATAAGTCCAAGTGTTCAAAATGAAAAAATAAATGATAGATGTTTCTTCCCATAATTCCTAGCTAGTTGGTATATCATTTTTTCTCATGCACTTAAAAGTGTTTTGTGGCAAATTAGTATTGCTGTTGTTTCCATTCCTGTGATATTTGTACACCAAGAGTGCATCCCATTTGGACCTCCCTTCTTCTTGGTAATTTTCACATATTTTCTTTCCAACCATTTATTCAATCAGCTGCCATTCATTGTCCATCTACTGAGCAAAATCATGTGATTGATGTTAAAGAGAAAAAGCAAAAGTCACAGCCCCAACCCCCACTAAAAATTTATAACATAGTACAGAAAATAAAACAACAGACAAATACATTCAGGTAATCAAGATCAGTATGCAATATATGGAAACACAATGGAGGGGACTTTTCTTAGCTAAATGTTTAAAGATGAACTGAAATGTTCTAGGCAGAGAACCAGGAAAAGGGAGTCCTCCTAATAGGAAGAATGTTGGATGTAAAGACATAAGGGAACACCAGGTGTCTCAACTGGCTGCAGAGAAGGGCATTTGGGTCCAAGATATAAATAAAGGGAATAAAGAGATAAGAGCCAAACCTTCAACAGCCTTATTCTGAAGGCAGTGAGGAACCCAGCAATGGGAAGATTGACTTTCATGTTTACAGTTTAATGAGTAAATGTTCAATTGAATCTCAAAGTCATTTCCTACCACCAGCCTCACAGCCTTATGCTCCATGTTCTGAGGGGTCTGTGGTTTGTGTAAGTCTCCCTTTTCCCTAAGGTATGGGCTGTCTGGCTGTCACCATTGTCCATTCCTTGGAAATATGATTAGTAATTTTACAGAAGAGAATTAAAGAAAATAGCTATGAGTTTGGCAATTGTCTGTCCTTTTTCCATTTCCCTCTGTTTTTTTTTAATAACGCTCTGGGGACACTTTTTTTTTTTTAAAGATAGTAGAAAAGATTTAGTGGAAAAGGAGAGAAAACAGACTAATTGAAGAGGAGATGAAAAAGATAGCAAAAAATACCAACCTAAGATTAAGATAAAAGAGTTAAGGCTGAGAAACGAGAAGAAAAATAAGCTAGAAAGACGTGAGAGAGTAACTGAGATTTGGTTAAGTAATTAGTGCAACATTTGGGGCCAGGTGGCTGACAGAAAGAAAAGAATAAATAAAACAAGCAAAAGAAGGATTAATAAAGCAGTATAAATAAAATGGTGATAAAGAACATTTTATTACAATACATTATTAATTTATATTGCATTATTTAATACAATAGCATATTAGATACAGACTCTGGATGACCAGTAACATTTAGATACCGACTCTGGATGTTATAGCCATAACATAAATGGGAAATTGGAGAATTTATTTTTCTATCTGCAAAGGGCAAATGAACACTGAGGTGAATAGTACCTACAGAGGTGCACAAGTGGTCAGTGCTGATACAGAAAACCTCTGTTTCCTTAATGCCTCCTTTATAGAGACATGCCTGGGCTTTTCAGTAAATGTTTGTGATTGGGAAAAAAGTGATGAATAGGAAGTCACAAAGTAAATCAATAGGAAATATGTAAATAGAACTCTTAGCTCATGACGTGCATTTTTAAGCATAGCTCTACAAAGCTGTTCTCACATGTATAAAAAGCAGTAAAATCACAAGGGAGACTCCTTCCTGCTTCCTCATGATTCAGTACTTTAATACAGGGTAGGACTTCTCAACCATCGCCCTGCTGACATTTGAGTCCAGATAACTTTGTTTGTGGAGGTGTCCTGTGCATTGTAGCATGTTCTAACAGCATTCTTGATCTCTACTTACTAGATGCCAGTAGCATTACAACCAGAAAATATCTCCAGATATTGCCAAATGTCCTGTGCGGGGTAAAATCACCCCCCTGTTGAAAAGCAGTGGTCTAGTAGAAATGGCCATAGTTCAGGTTAAGGCAGAAAATAGATCTGGTCCCATAACTAACTTTGCAACTTGAAGCAAACCATTGTTGTTTCACTTCATTCATTTATTTGTATAGAAACAAAGATTCTCTCATTGAGCAAGTTCTACTCATATTTCCCTGAACTCTTTTTTCAACTAGGCTTGACTTTTGGACTTCCGTTATCCTCTCTGCATCATCCAATTTTAGCAAGAATCCTGATTAGTCAGTTTAACCAGAACTTCCACACTCAATATCTAATTATCTTCAATATCTGATTGGGTTTCTCACCTCCACCATCCCCTAGATGAAATCTGATCACCCTGCATGCCTTCAGCAAGAATCCTGTTAGATCAGTTAAACCAGAATCCTCCTTACTCCTGAGGTTTCCTCTAACTAATTTTCCATCCACTGACCTCCACCCTAATCCTTGGCCATAAATTCCCACTTGCACATGCTGTATTCAGAGTTGAGTCCAAACTCTCTCCATCACTGTAAAATTCCAACACAATGGTCCCTATTCCTACCATGATGGTCCTTCCTTGAATAAAGTCTTTCAAACTATGCTTTAACAAGTGACACTGAATAATTTTTCTTTGACACTATTTCCTTTTTAACTGAACAAGATGCACTAGGTGTGAGCCTAATAAAAGAGGAAGTAATGATAAGAGGATTGCCAAAGCAACTCAAGTTTGGAAAGATGTTTTTAGCAGTCATTGATGCAGAGAGTTGGTGAAGACCAGAATCACAGATAGGAATCAAAGTTATAGCTGGGGGAATGATGGTCATTATCAAGAGCAAAGAGGCTATTATGGAAGTTGAAGAATGAGAAGGAATACTGATGGCAGTAGGGTCAATAGCAGAGTGAAATTGATTCAAGGAAGAAGGGTGGAGAATGGATATGAAGCAAGTAGAACTAAGGCTGAAGGACTGCACATGTGGCTGGAGCTGCCTGCATATGCAGGACTTTGGGCCTGTTCTGAAGCTTGGCATGGGACACTGAGTGACATACAGATTAGAGAATGCTCACCCATGGTGTCTCATCATACTTGCATTTCATGTTTCATTTCAGAAATCATTTGTTAAACTTAAAGCACTGGCCTGGACACTTTTTTAATCATTTATTTAATATTCCCAACATCTGCTATCCTTACTTGCAAAAATTGAAATAATACCTTTTGAATAATCTGATGTATATGAAATGAACTACAACAGAACTTGACTTGCAGAATGTTCTTAATAAAAGCTACATTACCTCATTTTTTTCTCTTTTCTCGGGAAACACAAAGATAAATAAAACATAATGCTTTCTTCCAGTAAAGAAAGGGTGGGAATAGTGGAAAGAAATAGTTGAATGATTTCATAGCATACCATGCATACAAGGTGTCTTTCAGTATTCAGAAACTTCTATGAAGTAAATATTATTACCCGCTTTTAATGGACAAGGAAAATGAGGCTCAGAGAAAATAAGTTACTTAATACTCATATGAAAAATTAAGTGATCTAAAAGTCACACGTAGATAGGTCACCCCAGAATCCATGCTCTTTCACTCATACCACACCTCTACTCTCTAACATCTATCCTGATAGAATCGATTAGGTTAATGTTATTTGTAAAGGATAAGTACACTATAAATTATGAGATGTTATTATAATTTCAAAGTCAGGAGGAGAAAAACACACCTGGCAGTTGGAAAAAAAAATGGTAGTCTGAATATATCATATCTCAGAATTCTAGAGGAAGTATTTGTTATTCTGTTAGCTTGTGGGAGTAGACAAACAATTCCAAAAATATGAAAAGAAGCAGGTATCAAACATTTGGGAAGCCTCCAAATTTTGCAAGGAGGTTGGCAAGCATTTTTAAATGCAGAATCTCATTCCAGCGTTGCTAACTGAAGAATGTAGACAAGATTTCAATGGATGAAAATATACATAATGCTAATATTCTTTATTTAAAATGTGCAAGATAATTTCTGAATCCATAATACTTTCTCTTAAGTATTCAAGCCAGCCATTCCTTCTAATAGACAAAGCAATTACTTATTTCCTACAAATGAGAGAAACATACCTGCATGGACAGGATAAGTTATGCTATTGGATCATGATGAGAAAACAGAAATCTTTCTTCATCACAGTTACTGTAACATGACATTTTCTAAAAACTTCTTTTCTTTTAACTAAGAACAACCCCCAAAAACAGAAACAAAAAAAAAGATAATCAGTAAGCCCTTCTGCATTGATATATTTGAGGAAGCTCATATATCATAAGATGAGTGGTCTTCCATTGTCTTTGCTGGGAAAAAGGGAAAGTTGGATGAATCTGAACAGTTGCTTATAATTGTGCTACTTCAAATTGCCATATCTTAGTCCTGGACATTTTATCAGTGCCAAGCATTGGAGAAAAATAGTCTTTAATAAGATAGTATTTGAACTAAGGAACCACAATTTTGTCATTATTACCAGCACAATGGAAAGGCTCACCGGAATCAGCCAGCCAAGCTCTGAAAGGGTTTGAAGTTAATTACATCAACTTAGACAATAAGTTAGTCTTTGTGGTTCCAGTTATCTCTGTGCACAGTTGGCTCTATTTTTTTGTTGTTGTGTAATGTCCCATTAATCACAGTTACATTTGTTCCCTGCCATGTGATTCATCATCCTTTCTCCCTGAAAGGACTTTCATTCTCCAGGACTCAAGATAAACCACTAATTTAAAGTGACAGTGGCCAACCTTGCCTATCACAGTGGCATACTGTGAATGAAGAGGGTCAATGGCTGACTTGAGGAGTTTCGGTCGACTCAAATTATCTCCAGTGATTGGGTTCAGGCACTGGGACAGAGATCAGGTGTTACAATTACAGGATGGACTCCTGAAATGGAGCTGAAGCTGCATTTGCCTCTGGAACTGATCCAAGCACCATTCATTTAAAAAAAAAAATGACAAAGTGAAGTATATGGAAAAGGAGCAAATATAATAGAAAAACACTGGCTAAGTGTGGGGATAAATGTGTTCTAACTTTCGCTTTAAAAGAAAAGAAGTATGTTACTATGAACAAGTCATTTCATCATTCTGGGTCTCATTTTCTTAATTAAAAAAAAAAAGTGATGACCTTAAAGCAGACAGTGTATCTACTTTTTTTTTTCTTTTTCTTTTCCTGAAGTCTGATTTCTTGGATTTGTGTATTGGCATGGGAAGGCCTACTTTTGATCAACTATCAACAAAAGAATCATGTAAAACATTCTGAATTTTTTTCTAAAAATTATTATTTGGTGAATAAATTAATTCCTGCTGTAAATTATAGCTCTTTCCCTTATCAAATCTGGGGCTTCAGGAAGAGGTAGTAGCTCTAGGCCAGCTGACGTTTATTTTCTTTTCATATCCTGCTAATCCTAACTTTGCCAAACAATTGCAAATCCCTCTTAACTCTCTGGTTAATTATTTTATGCTGTTTAGCAGACTAAGGAAGAAACAACTTGTATGAGTCTCTCCAAGGTATTTCTTAAGTTTGGTTAAAAGGATTCATTACTTAATACAAATAGCTAACCCCAAAAGGAAATTTCCAGAGATGTGGACTATTGATGGAAATTTTGGAATTGTAAACCAATTATTATTTTACCAAATTAATATTGTACATAAGGATAATCATTTTTATTACATCAATTCCTACTCTTGAGATGAGGCATCACAGGAATATCACCCCTCTGAATCTGTTCCCTGTATTAGTATAATTCATTTACTTATTATGTGCAGGCTACCTTGTACTGTCACTATGTTTCTTTTTACCTGTCAGTCAACTTCTTAAAGACAGGTTCTAGATATCACACATTTGAAAATTCAGTTTTCCATAATCCCTAGAGAGAGCACTCAGTAAAGTGGTAAATATAATTCACTACCCAGTGCAGTGCTGATCAAGGAATATTTATTTTCCACCTCTGCAGCCCCACCCTTAGGCCTTATGAAGAGCACCTAATTGCCACATACATTGGTCTAAAATGTATTCCGGACCACACATGTATCATTACTAAACTTCAGAACACTTGTGTAAAGCAGCTGCTTCCACCTCCCATTTACAGATGAGAAAATGGAGATTTAAAGAGTTTAAATTATGTCTATGAAACTGTATACTGACTAGACAGTGGAGTTAAGAACCACACCTAGGTTATAGGTCCCCAATGCCCTTGTACTTTCAATTACTTAGTGCTGGCTAAAGCACATAAACTGGTAGACTTATGATTACTGGGAATCATTGACTTAATGTATGTGAGGCTCTGAGGAAATCTCTTGGCATGTCTATCTCTTATAGCCAATATGTTAGGTCCCATAAGTTTTCAAATTAAGAACCAATTAAGATTATATGGAACATGGGAAACATTTAGACCAAATGAGAATGAGCTGCATGCAGCATGTAAGAACCCATCTGTACTTTCATAAAGATCAGTGCTTCTCAACCATGAGCAATTCTGTGCCTCACAAGACATCTGGAGGCATTTTTTAGTTATCACAGTCGGGGCAATGCTACTGACCATATATTGCAAAAAGGCCAACGATTCTGCTAGATACCCTACAATGCACAGAACAGCCTGCCTCTACAGTGAATTATCGGCCCAAAATATTAAATTGTGCCAAGATTGAAAAACCCTGATATAGTCAGATAATAATTAATTAGAAAACATAATTGTAAAAGACATTGAGTGCACATTAAGAATAATAACAAAGGCTAGAGATATAACAAATAAAACATAGAGAGAAATATAAGAAATGTACAGATTCATTTGTGGGAAATAACTATACAACTTTTCTCTAGAACATATTTAGAAAAGAAAAACAGGAAAATACATACAGCTCATTCTAGGATAGCAAAACTTAGTCATGTAAATGTGCTAATTCTCCATATAGTAATCTCTGCAGCCAATGAGATCCCATAAAATTGTGTTCTGAGATGCTGGAACAGCCTGGGGCAGAAGTATATGTGGTAGCAAGGTTACTATAGTAAACTAAGAACTGTGGCACCTTGTAGAACATTGTAAAAATTAAAATTTTTCTCTTTGTGGAAAAAGGCTAGCACTGGAAGATTCCAACAGTTTTGAAATTTAAAAGTCTCAGTCATGTAGTGATGCTGAAAAGTTTGTGTGTGTATATTATGAGAGAGATGATCACAGTTGAAGTAAAAAGATAACTAGGATGCTATTGCAGTAGGATGGGTGAGCAATGGTGGTACTTGTTCTTGGTTGGTGACAAAGAATATTATAGAAATTGGTTGGTGAAGGGAAGTCTGAAGTTAAAGCTAAGAGCAGTTGCCTTGTGGTGGATGTCTATAAATGTAGAGAGAGGAATTATTCAAAAATTACTTATGTTTTTGATCCACATGCCTTCTAAAGTTTAGATTTGTTATTTACTGGGATGGGAATAACTGAGACAGAGTAGATTTGAGTGTAGGTGGAAAAGAAGAGCTGGGTTTTGGAAATCTTAAGTTTGAGATGTATATTAGACATTCGATAGATCTCATAGAGTTAGATAATTGAGTGTGAAGTTCATTGGGAGAAGTCAGGACTTGAAATACACATTTAGGAATCATCAATGTTAAGGCACATAAAATCATTCAGTTGATGAGGTAACCTAAAGTGAAAGCTGACAACAAAGAACAGGTCTAAGAACTAAATACTAAAACATTTCAATCTTTAAAGACCTGAGAAAAGAGTAAAAGATACTGAAAATGAGTGGTCAATGAGATTAGAGGGCAAATTACAAAGACATAAAATCAAAGTATAAATAGGATATTTTATAGCTTCCAGTTTAATTGATAAAACCATTTTGCTAACAATTAGACTGTTTCCCAAGAGTGATAGAGTGTTTTAAATAACCTTCAAAAGATAAGTACCACTTTAAAGAGTTTTTCATTAAAAAATCCACGATATAAACAAAACTTACCCTAAAATTCTAAATATATCTATTTTCATGTATTGGCAATTTTTTAAAAAATGAAACAACCCGTAAGAAAGAGGAATTTACAAATGTGGATAATCTGAATAAGTTTTTATAAGTACTTTGATGTAAGTTAACATTATAAGAATATGATAATAGCTAATTATGTTCACACAATGTATTACTTATTGTTTTATTTTAAGTCTACAAAGATATTCATGTCATCAGCCTTAGATAATTCAAACTGTGCTCCACTTAATGGCTCATCTTTGAATAATCTTCTTATATTTCTAGTGTAGCACTCTGTCTACTGCCATAACAGTTATAAAAGTTTCATGTATCTTACACATTTTATGAAGAAATATTTTCTTAAGGGAGTTATTGCTCACACTTTGAGAAATAACTTTCAAAGATAAACTCACACTTAGGGAATAAATATATATAGAAGAGCGGAAATCAGTCTGTATGTTGGCCACGAATATTTGACTACATTAACTACTCTAATCTTTCTACTTTGTACAGCTATAAAATTATTTCAGTGAACAACAGTGGTCCTTTTCCCATCCTTCCATCCAAAAATAATTATTACATTATTGATACATGACAAGCACTACTAGTTGTTAATAAAACTGAATCAGACTTACTTTCTGTCTCCAAAAGAAAGACAAGCACACAATGACAATACAAAATGGAAAGTGCTAGAATATGGGTATGCACAAGATGTTTGTTATTAGAGCATAGACAAATTTGGGTAGAGGTATGGGGATAAGGAACACTCCTTTGAAGATGCAATACCTTAACAAAAACAGAAAAAACTAGCTGGAATTAGATAAAGATTATAATGAAGAGAAGAAAACACTGTGCAGAGATAAGGGCAGGTAGAGAGGCTCAGGTGAGAGATAATATGTCTGTACTGTGTTCAAAAGAGGAAAAGGTGAGCACATATCAGGGTGGCACACCAGGCACCTGGAGGAGGAAGTAGTGCATCTCACATTCAGGCAATAAATGCGTACATTCTGAAGAATGTTAGTGCAAAAGATCAATGCAGCTATTATTGAGTTTTAATAGTATATATATGAGATTCAAATTGATACACATTTGATATTTATTCTTTAATAAACATTATATTTCTCATAGAAGTTAATTTGTAAAACTCCAATTAATACCATCAGCCCCTGACACACAGACTTGGGTAAATGTGTTCTATTTGAGAGTAAGGACACAATTAAGTTCACAAGGGTGTAGAATAGTTCAAGTTCACTTGTGAAACTTTGAGTCTCCAAACTCTTTGGTACTTCATATTTCTGCACTAAAAGAGCATATTCAAAATAAACAATAATATCACACTGATTATAAAACTGAAGAAACACCACTTAAGTTACTTCAATTACACAATTCTATATATACATTTGGAATATATATTTGTATTTAAAATAGTAAAACACAATGTGAAGTGAATATTTTTATTTGGTAAATGCAAGTTTTTGCTCATACAGAAAATTATTTTGCTGAATGTAAATAATATGTCTACAATTAAAATGTTATTATAAAATTGGTAATGATTTGTTTTAAAAGTAAAAAATAAAATAAAAGAATGATTATTTATTACTGAAAATAATTTAGTTGCATAGAGGAAATGTGATATTAAAAATGGAATCTCCGAATAATGTCAAAATGGCAATAGTAAGGACTTCCAAAATTCACTTCTTTATAAGGGTAATAGATAAATGGAACAAATTTCCATAACCAAATTTTTCAGGTTTCTGGAAATTAACCAAAAGCTTGCAAAAATTCAAGATTGTTTAAGAGAAACGGCTGATTCTTGGTAAAAACTGTGAGATTTGTAGTGTCCTAACTAGCCCTACTCCTTTCTCCTGCTCTTCAGTTCTGTGGTAAAATTGTAAATCAACATCTTGCTATCACAGTGAAAACTAGCAGCCTGACAGCCTCCAGAGGTGGTAAAATAGGGTTAGAATTCCTTTAAAACCTCATTCTCAGAGTACTGACATTACTTATCTGTCTAGTGTTTCCCTGGAAGTCCCAGGTGAAACATTGTCAATATTTGACTTTACACAGAACTTGACTAGTATGAAAAAACTTTTCTCTGGGGTCTGTAAAAAATATACATAGGAAAATTATTAATTTTGCAGCTTCCTGAGAAAGTGGATAACAGTTGGGGCAATAAAATAACCAAAAAGTTTAAACAGTGGAAGAATGAGCAGTGCATAGGGCCTTAAAAATCTTCAGCATATTTCTCGGAATGCCATCTGCACAGGTAAGGCTGTGTTCATGCCCAGAGGTTTGCACACACTCGTCTGAAAAAGTTCTCTTATCCTTGCCTAAGTTTAAGGCTCTTAACAAATAGGAATGAATTATAAGGCACATGTGTCAATTGTCTATCTGAGTGTTTAAGTTTTACACAAACATGCATACAGAGCCCCTTGGCAAAGACTGGGAGAATTATTGGTTTGTAGGCGCCTAAGGAAATCTTTGTACAATCATTAGTTGACTCTTAAATTAGTAGAACAGTGGTCAGACATGGTAAAGAATAGAGACTTTAAAGAATTAGTTCAGAAAAGTCACTAAACAAACAAAAAGAACAAATAGGACTAAAAACAAATCTTGAAGAGAGAGATTGATTTACAAAATTGTTACCTTATATTATTTTAAATTCTTGTTTTTTAACAAAAATATGAAAAGAAACAACAGAGTATGGCTCATACACAAGAAAACAAGAGCAAATCAATAGAAACTCTACCAGAGGAGGTCCAGGCATTAGACTCACTAGTGAGACTTGAAATAGGCTATTTTAAATATTTTCTAAGAATAACATGTAATCTTGTCTAAAGAACTAGAGCAAAGTATGAGAATGATTTTTCATCAAATATAAATAGATAGAAATTAGTAAAGAATAAACAACGAATAGACATTCTGGAGTTGAAAAATACAATAACTGAATTAAAAAAATAAATCACTAGAAGGGGTCTACAGCATAGTTCTGCAGACAAAAGAAAGAATTTGCAAACACAAAGATGTTTATATTAAGATTATCCATTCTGAAGAAGAGAAAGGAAAAAAATGAATGAAGAGAAATAAAGAGACATAGAAACTTGTGGGACACAATCAAGCATATGACATGCATAAAAGTGAATCTCAGAGTCCCATAGGAGATGAGAAACAGAAAGAGAAAAAAGAATATTTGAAGAAATAAAGGCTGACCACTTTCCAAATTTGATGAAAACCTTCAATCTACAAATCCACAAAATTCAATGAAATTCAAGTAGGATAAACTCAAAGAAATCCACACCTAGACACATTATAATCAAACAGAGGAATCAAGGACAAGGAGAATTTTGAAGGCAGCAAAAGAGAAGTGACTTATCATGTACAAGAGCTCCTCAGTAAGATTAACAAAATATATGAAGGTCAGAAGACAAGATAGCATTCCAAGTGCTGAAGGTACACTTGGACTATTCTACAGGATAGACCATACATTCGCCCATAAAACAAATATCAATAACTTCAGGAGGCTTAAAATCATACAGAGTATATTCCTCTTTTAAAATGGTTTGAAATTAGAGAATACAACAGATAAAAATTTAGGGAATACACAAATGTGTGGAAATTAAACAACACACTCCTACATAAACAAAGGGTCAAAGAAGAAATCACAAGGGAAATTAGAAATTATGTTGAGCTGAATAAAACTGAATAAAACTGAATAAAACAGCATATCAAGATTTATGAGCTACATTGAAAGCAGACATTAGATGGAAATATATAGCTATTAATACCTATATTAAGAATGATAGCAGGTACCAGTATTAGTTTGCTAGGACTGCCATAAGAAAAAACTATAAACTGAGTAACTCAAACAAGAAAAATTTATTTTCTAACAATTCTTGAGACTATAAATTTAAGATCAAAGTGTTCACATGGTTGCTTTCTTCTGAGACCTCTTTCCTTGGCATATAGAGGGCTCTCTTCTCCCTGTGTCTTCACGTGGTCTTTTCAATGTACATGTCTGTGTCCAAGTTTCCTCTTCTTCCAAGGACATTAGTCATATTTGTTTAGGGTCCACCTTAATAACCTAATTTTAATTGAAATACATCTTTAAATACTCTATTCACTGGTAGAGTAGGAAGATACTGAGCTAACCTTCTCATTCATATACCAAAATTACAACTACTTACAGAAAAACTATTGATGAGAAAGACTGGAACTTATGAGAAAAGACCTTCTAGAACTAAAGATATAAAGAAGGAACCAAAATGAGACAAGTAGGAAGGACAAAGTCACTGTACAGTCAAGGTCCATAACCCAGGGTGGGCAACCCACAAACGAAAGAATAACTATAATTGCAGAAGCTCTCCCAAAGGAGCCACGGGTCTGAACCATACATTGGGTGCCCCAGGCCAGGGCTTCTGTCTTGGGAAAATGAGCCCCTAGAACATCTGATTTTGAGGGCCAGTGGAGCTTACATTCAGGAAAGCCAGAGGGCTATAGGAAATAGAGGCTCTGCTCTTCAAGGGCACATACAAAATCTCACACACTCTGGGACCCAGGGAAGAAGCAATAATTTAAAAGGATCCTGGGTCAGATCCACCTTCTGATCTTGGAGAATCTCCTGGAGAGGCAGGAGGCAACTGGAGCTCACCCTGGGGACACAGACACTGGGGGAAGCCATTTTTGGAAGCTCCTTCTACCATGTGGACACTGGTGCTGGAAAGTGCCATTTTGGAATCCTCTTTCTAGCTTATTAGACTGAGGACCCCGTCGTGCCACACCTACCAGCCTAGAGATACCAGTACTATGACACCTCAGGCCAAACACCTAACTGGGTGAGCACACAGCCCCAGCAACCAGCAGACCATCTTCCTTAAGACCTCCTGAGGGACTTCCCTGGTGGTCCAGTGGTTAAGAATCCACCTTCCAATGCAGGAGATGTGGGTTCCATCCCTGGTCAGGGAACTAAGATCCCACATGTGGCGGGATCTTAGTTCTCGTGTGCCACAACTACTGAGCTCACATACCACAACTAGAGATCCCACGCACCAGAACTACTGAGGCTGTGCACCACAATGAAGAGCCCGTGAGCCACAATGAAAAGATCCTGCATGCTACAAATAAGACCCAATGCAGCCAAAAATAAATTAATATTAAAATAAAAAAGACCTCCTGTGCCCCCAGCCACCCTTGGACATGGCCCTGCCCATCAGGGAGACCAGGACCCAGCCCCACACACCACTGCACAGGTACTAGACCTGGGACCCCCAAGGCCCTGTAGCCAAAGACTCCAGGACCAACCTCCAATGACCAATGAGCAGGCACCAGCCCCAGGATCTGCTGGCCCTCAGCCTCACCCGTCACACTTCAATACAAGCTTTGGGACACCACAAACCCCACAACCATCTGTGTCAGGAACTGGCTCCACACACCACAGGTCTGACACAAACTCTAGGATCCCAGGGTCCTTCAGCTAGACCCCAGCACCTGGCTCTGCCTGCCAGATTGTTGGCACTAATCCCAGGACCTGGCTTCACCCACTGGTGGGAGAGCATCATCCTCGAGTTCTCCTGGATCCTGACTCTGCCCACCAGTGAACTAACACTACTTCTGGGACCCCTCAGGGTTTTTCAGCCAGCTTCCTCATGACCCTGTTCTGCCAACCAGTGGTTGGCAGCCTCCCCACAAGGCAGGACTTGGCAAGCAACCAAACCAGATGCCAGCAACTCCTACCAGACTGCCTACAGTAGTCAGCTCACCACAACAGAAGTACCAACGCAGCCCACATTGAGGGCACTCCTAGAGCATATAGCTCTGGTGACCAGAGAGGAGTGTGCTGTTGGGATGCATAGTACATCTCCTACAAAAAGCCACTTCTCCAAGGTTGGGAAACATAACCAACCTACCAGATACATTAAAAAAAAAAACAGCAAGTTAGGCAATATGAGATGACAGAGGAACATGTTCCAAAATAAGGAACAATATAAAACACCAGAAGAACTAAGTGAAGTGAAGATAGGAGGCAATCTATCCAAGAAAGAGTTCAAGGTAATGATGGAAAGATGATCAAAGAACTCAGGAGAAGAATGGATGAAAAGATAGAGAAATTAGAAGTTTTTAACAAAAAATTAGAAAATATAAATAACAACAAAACTGAAATGAAGAATACAATAACTGAAATAAAAAGTACACTAGAAGGAATCAACAGTATACAAAATGATGCAGAGGAATGGATCAGCAAGTTAGAAGACAGAGTGGTGGAAATCATTGACATTCTGGGACTGCTATTCCTGATTATGAGCAACCGGTGTTACTTGCCTGTTAGTTTGCACAATGCAGGGTTGGCACAAAAGTACACCATGTCATGGTGGAGGCACAACAGAATATAAAGGCTCTAGGATTCCCTGGGTGAACCTGGGACTTCTGCTCGCTAGGTACATGTGGGCAATACTATAGAATATGTCATATTTGTTCAGTATGTGACCTCCCTTTCTAGGTTGCACAACCAGAGCTGAAACGTTTGGATGGAGCAAAAAGTGCAGTGGATTCCTGTGGAAGTTGTAGCCTCAGGACTTGAACAAACAGCCTGGGTAGATATATCAGGGTAGTCCTCACCCTGGATCATTGGACAAGACCATCTCCAATCTTAGGAGTTTCATAAAATGGGAGGAGAGTGGGAACA
The DNA here is from genome assembly GCF_963924675.1 of Phocoena phocoena. Classification (NCBI taxonomy): domain Eukaryota; kingdom Metazoa; phylum Chordata; class Mammalia; order Artiodactyla; family Phocoenidae; genus Phocoena; species Phocoena phocoena. The sequence continues at coordinate 99,309,250 of NC_089223.1, read as the reverse complement.
TGCATTTTACCTCTCCTCATTCCTGCAGAAACCTCTGCTGTGTCTGGCACAAAAACACTGGGATACAAATCAGAACAGTTGTGGTGACAGAAGGCAGACTCAAACATTGCTGGATCTGTCATCCCCGACTGAAGTCCCTCTCATCCTGCACTCCCTGTGTAACGGCCTGGTCAGTACACAATAACTTGGACTTTTCTTAGCCTCCAAGACCAAGAAGACACACTAAACTCACTAGCCAAGGTGGTAATGAGCAACTGAAAAGCCCTCAATTATCTGCTGGTGGAACAGGGTGGCATTTGTGTTATTGTCAACATCTCTTGCTGTGTGTATATAAAAATAATTCAAGAAAGATAAAAATTGAGCTGTAGGAAATCCAGAAAATCACCTATGAGAAATCTACAGCCAACATCATGGTGGAAAACTTAAACCTTTCTCAACTATATAGGACCAAGACAAGGATTTCTGCCTTAACAACTTCTATTCTACCTTGTACTGGATGTTCTAGCAAGGTAATTATGCAAGGAAAAAAATGCCAGCCAAATTAAAAAGGAAGAATTAAAACTATATTTATTTTCAGAAGCCATTATATTTTATGGTCTTAAGAACCTGCAAAATAACTATTAGAGCTGAAAACAAATTCAGCAACATTGAAAATATCAATATAAAAATCAACTATATTGTTATACAATAGCTATAAAAATCTAAATTTTAAATTAAAAAAATATTTACAATAGCATGAAAGAGAATAAAGTACTTGGAAATAAATGTAGCACAAAAGGTGCAAGAATTGTACACTGAAAACTGCAAAAAAATCATTGCAAGAAATTTTTTAAAAATGTAGATAAATGGAATGACATCCATATTCATGGATTAGAATATTTAATATTATTAAGAGGGCAATAATTCCCAAGTTGCTCCAGAGATTGAATACAACTTCTTTCAAAGTTGCAGCTGCTTTTTCAAAAGAAATTGACAAGCTGATCCTAAAATTCATATATAAAAACAAAAGAACCAGAATTGCCCAATCTTGAAAAATAAGATTAAAGTTGCAGGATTCACATTCTGCAATTTCAAATTTTTTTACAAAGCTATAGTAACCACAAGACTGTGTGGTACTGGTAGAGTATGTAAATAGGTATAGAGATCAGTGGAATAGTATTTAGGGTCAACTGATTTTTATTAAGGCTTCCAAGACAATTCACTAAGGGAAATACATCTTTTTAACAAATGATTCTGGCACAATTGGATACTCACATGCAAATGAATGTGAAGTTCTATTTCACATTATATACAAAAATTAACTCAAAATAGATCAAAAACCTAAATGTAACTACTAAAACTACAAAATTCTTTAAAAAAATAAGGAAGCACATTTTTTGACCTTGGATTAATCAATTAATTTTTAGATATGACACCAAAAGAATCAACAACAAAAGGAAAAAATAATACAAGACCAGTTAGGCTACAAGAAGATTAAAAACTTGTGTGCTTCAAAGGATAATGTCAAGAACATGAAAAGACAACTCACAAAATTGAAGAATATATCTGAAAATCATATATTTGATAAGGGTTTGGTGTTCAGTATATAAAAATAACAATTAACTCCCAAGTATTAAAAGACAAATCACCAAATTAAAAAATCTGTAAATATCTGGATAGACATTTTCCCAAAGAAGATATGCTCATGGCCATGAAGCACATCGTGCACTTAACATCATTAGTCACTATGGAAAGGCAAATCAAAACAAAAATGAGATATTGTTCCATGCACATTAGAATGGATATAATCAAAAAGATGAACAATAACAAGTGTTGGAGAGCATCTGGAGAATTTGGAACCCTCATACATTCCTATTGAAAATGAAAAATTTTGCAGTCACTTTGGAAAACAGTTTGACATTTTCTCACAATGTTATATATAGAGTCACTATTATAACCTGGAAATTGCACTTTTAGGTGTCGACGTATATACCCCAAAGAAATGAAAGCATTCATCCATACAAAACTTACACACAGATACATAGCAGTATTATTCATAACATCCAACAAGTGGAACAACCTTAATGTCCATCAACTGAGGAATAAATAAAAAATACTTAAAAATTTGTAAAATGGAATATTACTCCACCATAAAAAGGAATGAAGTACTGATGCATGTTACAGCATTGGTGAACCAAGAAAGTATTATGTTAAATGGAAGAAGTCAGGCATAAAAGGTCATATCTTGTATGACTCTTTTCATATAAAATGTTCAGAATACGCAAATCCTTAGTGATAGAAAATAGATCAGTAAGGCTTCCCTGGTGGCGCAGTGGTTGAGAGTCCGTCTGCCGATGCAGGGGACACGGGTTTGTGCCCTGGTCCGGGAAGATCCCACATGCCACGGAGCGGCTGGGCCCATGAGCCATGGCCGCTGAGCCTGCGCGTCCAGAGCCTGTACTCTGCAATGGGAGAGGCCACAACAGTGAGAGACCCGCGTACCGCAAAAAAAAAAAAAAGAAAGGAAATAGATCAGTAGTTTCCAGGAGCTGGGTATGACAAGGTCACATCCATTGTCCTTCCATTGGTCACAGAAGGTCATAGGGTCAGTCTCAACAAAAATGATGTGCAGCCATCCACATATACTGGAGAGAGCCACCAAAAATCACATAGCAACTCTTGGAATTGTGTCTCTTATAGGAGAGAATCAATTAAGAAACTAAAACGATTTACCATATATATGTTATTAATTCAGTCTCTCACTTACCTCTTTGTCCTTTCAGATATTGCATCTCTAATATCCTTCTGTGCCTTGATGCCTGGTAACTTCTATGAAGTCCTTCCAATCAAATTTCTATTATAAAATTAAGCATATGTTACCATGATTTTGTTTTTATTTATTTTCTATTACCTTTATCTAACAGTAAGCTACTCAAGAGTCAGACTAGAAAAATTCTCTTTGTTACCTGGATTCAGAAACTGTAAGGGTTCAGTGAGTATTTGATGCATTAATGACAGAACAATGTCAAGTTCTGTTATTAAGCTGGGCATTTTATGTCTTATTTGATGACATTCTCTTCTTTCCTCCTCCCTCCTTCCCTGCCTTCTTTCTAACTTTAACCAACATTGGTTGAGTGCCTTCTATTTGTTCAACAATGTAGCATGAAAACAACAATGAATAAAGCATTCTTTGTATTATTCAGGGTCCCATAGTTTACTAGGAGACAGAAATACTTGAACAAGAAGTCAGATTAACTTTAATAAATAATGCCCAGATTGATGATACCAGCATGAAACTGAAATCTGACAGTCTCAATATCTTACCAGAAATTCAATTGCAGGGCTTTCTGTATTCCAATTCAGGGCATTTTGAATGGCATTATTTTAATTGTAGAATGTCTAAGGGAATTCTGAACAAATTACCTTTCTGTCAAAATTCCTTGGTCATATTTTTTGGCTGACACACTTGCTTTACTTTTCAGACAGTTGTCCTTTGTGGCTCATATAAGACAATCGTTTCCTCTCAGTTGTCCTTTGTGGCTCATATAAGACAATCGTTTCCTCTAAGTCTGTATTTTTGTGGTTTTCAAACTGGCCTGCTGACTTTTAAATAGCCCTTAGCATGTTATCAGAGCTTCCATCAAATCACCATTATTATCTTTACCCCAGCATATTACGGTTATCACCAATGTCATTGTTAATTAAATAATTAGCTATACTATAAATTTTAACATTTATAGTATTTGATATGGCTAAAATGGAAGCTAGTCATCTAAATTAAAATACTTCCTGGGACTTCCCTGGTCGCGCAGTGGTTAAGAATCTGCCTGTCAATGCAGGGGACACAGGTTCGAGCCCTGGTCCGGTAAGATCCCACATGCTGTGGAGCAGCTAAGCCTGTGTGCCACAACTACTGAGCCTGTGCTGTAGAGTCTGCGAGCCACAACTACTGAGCCCATGTGCCACAACTACTGAAGCCTGTGCCTAGAGCCCATGCTCCACAACAGGAGAAGCCACTGCAATGAGAAGCCCGTGCACTGCAATGAAGAGTAGCCCCGCTCGCCACAACTGAAAGCCCGCATGCAGCAATGAAGACCTAACACAGCCAAAAATAAATAAATATTAAAAACAAAACAAAAACAAAAACCTTCCTGGTTGAAATAAGGAAAAAAAGAAAAAACACTTTTTCTAGACAGATGAAGCTCTCTGAGAACAAAAATACCTTTGCAGTAACACAATTTTGAGGGTAATGAAGTAGCTACAAGTTTTGGTATTCTGTTCAGAACAGACAAATCCACAAGGGAAAAGGTAAAGAGCTAATTTTCACTGGTGCAACAAAGTTTGATCTTTCCCTTAATGTAAGCTTTCTCTGTAATATCAGTTGATTGGGCTTGTCAACTGAAGAAAGTGAGTTGATAACCCAATAATCCAACATCTCAGATGCTTTTGAGGAAAACAATAGGCTTAATTACCTGAAATGATTAAATCATTGTCCTAGGAGGAAATTTCAATCTTACCACCACCCTTTTATCTCTTTTTGACTGTAGAAAGAGTATTGTGTGGGTTCTTCATGTCACACTTTAGAAGAAAACTTAAGCATTGTTGCTTCAATTGCTGTGTAACAAGTTACCACAAAACATGGAAGCTTGAAACAGTACATTTTTATCTCACACGGTGTTCTTGGGTGAGGCATTTGGGAGTGACTTAGCTGAGTGTTTCTAGTTTAAGGTCTCCTGTGAGGTTACAGTAAAAATAAGAGACAGACTTCGGCCATCTGAAGGCTTGCCTGGGACTTATCACACAGAGGAGCAAGTCACCTCATGCTGGAAGTGCTTTCTTATATTTGCAGTAGATGTTAGCACCACTTGTTCTCTAAGGCCAAGTTCTGGTTCTCCCATCAGAAAAATGCTATGACTTTACCTGGAGAAAACACTAAAACCAGTAGACACTGAAGGTTTCCTATCCAAACGTTATTTTATCCCTTTCAGCTCTCTGCCTCTTATTTTATTCCTTTGGTGGGGAGAAAAAAGCAACTACTGCCATCCATCAAAGGTGGAAGTCATGAAAGAACTAATTGGTCATGAATTTAATCTCATTAGGGTGTCAAGACAAAATTTGTATCAGAGCTGACAGTTTTGAGGTTGTCCTTAACTTATTGTCTTTGGCAAAAAGAAAAGATGAGATGCATTTTTCAAAAGTAGAAGAGAAAATAATCTCCCAGGTATCTAATTTGTATGTTAGAAACAAGCCTTGGCTATCAGGGTTCATGAAAGTTTGAGTTTGTACTGAAAGGGATAGTCAACTCTCAGATAACAAAGGAATGAAAGGGAACATGGGCACAGATAACCCCAAACTGTGGCATCAGAAGGTACTGTTGAGATGACTAAGTTGACACAAGACCTGATAGCTCTTCCCAGCCCACCCACTGTGGGTGTGATTCTCTTATTCTTTTCTTTTTTCTATGTAAGTACTTTTCAATGTCATGCTTGTCATCTATGCTTACAAAGCTTATAGAAGAGGAACTACATAGAGAAACCCCAGTCAATAAAGGTCTCTATACCTCCTTTTGACTTGATCCTGACCAGCTAAAATTCCAAATTCTTCTCTCAAAACCCCAATCATCTAGAAAATCCAGGCCACATATCTATTAATTCCTGTATACCAGAACCAGCCTGAATTACTTGATTTAAAGTAACATATGGGTGAGGCAATGTAGGAGGAACCATGTGTTGAATTTAGAGAGAGTAGAAATTAAAGGTTGCTTAATAATGGACCCCCACCTCCCTGAAAGGGAAGGACATCTCTGTGTGAACCAAATAGAATTTGCAAACCAATCAACATGACACTGAATAACTGACATTTGAGTGTTTACATCAGATATTCCTGGAGTCATAGATCCTAAGAAGTATGCACCTACCCTAATGTTCAGGGCTCAGTGAGAGCTGGATTCCTACAAGAATTTATAATATACTTAATTTGTGGAGGGTCCCTCCTCCAAACATCCCTCATCCCACTTCAGTTGAGTTCAATTTGACAAACATTCTTTAGACACATGTTATGTGCCAGGGACTAAGATACTGAACATACAACAATGAATAAGATAGGGTCCCCCTTGCTCATAGACTAGTGGGGAAAATAGCTATAAGTAGACAATTTCATTGTAGTATTATAAGCTCAGTGGTAAAAGTAAGCATTGAAGACTATGTAATTAGAGAGATGTGGATACCCTAAATGGGGCAAATCTTTCTTTTCCATCTATAAAAAAGGCACCTGAGGGGCTTCCCTGGTGGCGCAGTGGTTGAGAGTCCGCCTGCCGATGCAGGGGACATGGGTTTGTGCCCCGGTCTGGGAGGATCCCACATGCCGCAGAGCGGCTACGCCTGTGAGCCATTGCCACTGAGCCTGTGCGTCCGGAGCCTGTGCTCCGCAACGGGAGAGGCCACAACAGTGAGATGTCCGCATACCGCAAAAAAAAAAAAAAAAAAAAAAAAAAAAAAAAAAAGAATGAATTTAGAAAAAAAGCAACATGCCAAGGATAAAGAAAACATGTCAGAGAACATGGTGAGGGGTTATGAACCAGTCAAGCAGGTTGCTCTATAAAAAGTGTTGGAGTAGCTACCAAGTTGGAAGAATGAAGCAAGAGATATCAAAGGACATAGACAGGGCAAGTACAGAAAATTCAAGGACTGACTTTGCACTTACATGTTGAATGTTGACGTTTTTGCCCATGGAGTTTTTCTTACGTGTTTCATAATTTGTCTGTACTTCAGTCTTCCCTAAAGTATATTAGGATATTAATAATACCTATCTTATAGAATTCTGTGGAAGATTATACTGATATGTACAATATACACACATACACACACAAAATATGTATATGTATACACGTTACAACTGTGCTGGGCTGGCATGTAAAAATTTAGAAATAATTCAACAAATATCTATTTTTATTGTTTTATTACTATTTTGTTATTTTTGGAATGACATATTATAGAGTCTGGGACTAGATCCTTGATGTTGATGGATGTTCCTAAACATCCTTCAAGTATCTTGGGGCATCTGATTAGTGGCAATTTTTTGCTCTGTTTCAACAATGCCTCTTCTCCAACCCCAGTAATTGAGGGTGAGGGATTGTGGCTTCTCTGCAGTTTGTAATTTCCTCTTATCCCTCAAAATCCTGACATTTGATTTAATCATTGTAAGTCCTGCTTGGATACAAGCACACATCAAATGTGATCCATGGCTCCAGATTCCCCATGATCATTGGCTGATTCTCTTATTATGACCAGTAAAAATATTTTAACACTTTATTTCCTTAATAACTATGTATTAAGTGTCTGACATAGTTCATTTAATCTCCACGAGGTTATTGCAACTGCCCCTACTGTACAGATAAGACAACTGAGTGTCTGTCAGAGGTTAACTCACTTATACAAAATCAAATCACTTGGGTAAATTGGAAACCCTGGATTGGAACCAAGGGCTGTTTGGTGTTGGAGCTCAAGCTCTTTACTCTTCCTCCTGCTGCCTCCTCATAATTCCATCATCAAGTCATAATGGTGTCTCCTGTCTTGCACTGCACTCTCAAGAGGTTTGCCAGTCCCTTACCCTGAAGCCATCTGCCTTAATCTTGTGATTTGGAAGGATCAAAGGCACATTCCTGAATTTCTCCCTTCTTGTCTCTATCTTCTGCGAATGTTCTGATGTAGCCTCTCTCTCTCCCTTTAGTGAACACCTGCAGCCATCTGTCTGAGTCCCCTTCGCTCCCCCTGCCAGCTGATTAACCCCCCAGCATGCTAAATCCTGGTCGTTCACAGTAGCAGCAGCACCTCCTGGGAACTTAGAAATGCAAATTCTCAGGCCCATTTCTAACCTCCTGCACCAGAAACTCCAGAAATGGGGACCTCTTGGTGATTCTGACACATGTTCAAGTTTGAGAATCACCGTGATAGTCTAGTAATGTGGACATCACACAGATAGGCCCACACATTGTTTAGCTGTGTAAAAATGCTAAGTGGATCATCTCTTGTTCAAATCAGTGAAATGATAAAATACAAACATTTAAAAATATTCTCTCATTAGAAAATTCAGTTTTATCAATTGGATGATTACAATAAAACCAGGCCCTTGATAAGTGCTTGTATATGCAGGGGTGGGATGGTGCACAGAAGGAACAAAGGAATCCCATTGAAACATTAGGAAATTGTTGGCTAGAAACTAAACTCATGGACTCTGAGTTACAAAAAATGCAGCAGTTACATTTTGAAGACCCAAAAGACTTTGTTCTTATGTTGATTTCTGGGGAATGGGCCAGTCCACTTCTTATTCTACAACAAAATCTGCTATTTGCTTTCCAAATTCTTAAGGAAAATTAGAGAGAAATGCAGGGAATTAAGAAGAGGCCAATTACCAAAGGAAACAGAGAAATTTAATTATGACACAAAGGAAATGCCCTGAAGAAGCACTGCTTGTGAGGAAAACTATCTTAACAGGAGAACTGTTAAACTTGGATGAACTCAACAACGTTGAACTCTTACACAGCTAATTATAGTCTTTCTTTATCCTGCTTTGCAGAACTAAGCAGAAATATTGGTTTGATTATGTGACACTGTCCAGATCAACCAAGGGTATCATATAATAAAAGGCATTTGTTCCATATTATGTTTCAAAAATCTGAAAAATTCCAAATTCCTAAGCACCACTGAACCCCTATGTTTCAAGGAAAGGATGAAACAGTGAGCCAGGAAGCTGCATTCTTTATCCAGGTACATTTCCACAGTGCACCTCTCACCATTCCCCTTTCACACCCAGTTCTCTCTTCCTCCTCCACTTAAACTAGCTCCCACACAACAGGCAAGAACCTTGCAGAAATTATTCTTCTTCTGAAATCCTTAGAGAGATAGAGTTGCTTTTCTTCTGTGCTCCCATTTTGCCCAACCCTTACCAGAGAAGTGAAGTGATTTTCCTAATATCACACAATAGCACAGATTTGGAAACCAAGCTCATCCTTAGAAAAAGAGGTAAAAAAAATATAAGAAAGAAGTGTTGAGTACAAGCAGGGCCTCCACCTAGGTGTTCAAATGTCTTAAAACTCTTGGTTCCAAAAATTCAGAGAAGCACAAAGACTGTTCCATTCTGTGATCTCAGTAGGAAACTCTTGAAGCATCTGCCTTCAGAAAGGGGACATTAGCCAGTCCCCTCTCCTGAGTGGCTATTTCCTCTTCCATTCAGAAGCAGAGAAAGAGGTAACTTATTCATACTATGTTTCTTTTTTTTTTTTTTTAACATCTTTATTGGAGTATAATTGCTTTACAATGGTGTGTTAGTTTCTGCTTTATAACAAAGTGAATCAGTTATACATATACATATGTTCCCATATCTCTTCCCTCTTGCATCTCCCTCCCTCCCACCCTCCCTATCCCACCCCTCTAGGTGGTCACAAAGCACTGAGCTGATCTCTCTGTGCTATGCGGCTGCTTCCCACTAGCTATCTATTTTACGTTTGGTAGTGTATATATGTCCAGGCCACTCTCTCACTTTGTCACAGCTTACCCTTCCCCCCCCCCCCATATCCTCAAGTCCATTCTCTAGTAGGTCTGTGTCGTTATTCCTGTCTTAGCCCTAGGTTCTTCATGACCTTTTTTATTTTCTTAGATTCCATATATATGTTAGCATACAGTATTTGTTTTTCTCTTTTTGACATACTTCACTCTGTATGACAGACTCTAGGTCCATCCACCTCACTACAAATATCTCAATTTTGTTTCTTTTTATGACTGAGTAATACTATGTTTCTTTATTCCTCTTTAACTGCTCCCCACTTCCCAATACAGCTCTTCTTAAGAGTCATCCATCGTAACACCTAGCCTATGCCGCATTCAAGCCCTAATAGGTTGCTTTTTACCACAGGGAGATTATTGTTAAGGCTTGAATGAGCAGCAGCTTGTATTTACTTCTCTTGTAAATCATTCATTATCTTTGCAAGGAAGGACAGTTTCTTGCCATTTTCATTATCTGAGATACTCATGTTAAATCACTTTATGTGCACTTTTATTTGCAAATCATATATATCCATCCATCAGTTTCAATTTTAGGAAGAATAAAATATTTACATCTTGAAGTTTGACAGCTTGAAATTTCTTTTAAAAATGTCTGATCAGTTTTTAAGCTGCAATAATCAGCTTCCAAAGACTATAGCATTTTGCCTTCAATTCAGTTAATAAAATAACAGAAGATGTGAGGTGTGGATGTGCTAATGGTGGAGAACTTTGGCCCTGGAGACAGGCTGACATGCCTTTTATAGGAGGTGCTGCTTTTTACTAAAAGTGGGTTACTAAACATCTTTAAAAGCAGTAGTGATGGCTAATATTTATTCTAAGTTCCCTTAGTGAAAGTTACTGTGATAAGAACTTAACAAGTATTATTCTCTTTCAGATTTATGATAATCATGTGCAACAAGTACAAATGCTATTCCCATTTTACAGATGAGGAATCTGAGGTCAAACAACTTGCTCAGAATCACATAGCTGGTAGATAGGGAACTGGGATTCAAAGCCAGGCGAGGTGTGACCAAAGTCTACTCCTACTGCAATGTTCTTTTAAATGTGGGTTTTTTATTTTGTAAAATGGGGATAATAATGTTGCCTATATGAGGGGTTCTTGAGAGGATGTGGAGAAACAGTGGGACTAAGACAGGCAGCACACTGCCTGTCTGGCTTTGTAAAGTCCCTTTCCAGAGACCACCATGAGAAACTTCCCAAGGTCACAGGCAAGTAAGGAGCTGAAGTTATGCAGGAACTTAAGGGAAAGTCAAACAGATGATAAAGAATTTTGGAGAAATTTAGAAGCTGGGAGCATTTAAATATAAGATTTGACACTTTGGGAAATAGCACCTAGTTCCTATTTTAGAATATATCACAACATATATACCTTATATCAGAAGTTCTGATAAAAGGAAAACTCTTCTCAGAAATGTAAAAGAAGTATAACTTGCTATATGTGTTTTTTTACTCTCTTGGGGTTATTTTTTTCCAATCTTTCTCTTATGTTCACCTTTTTCTTCATACAGTTTTTTCCAGCAATATGACAGAACTATAAATGTTTTGCATGGTTTATGGCATTTATGGAAGGAAAAGAAGCAACTTTTTAACTGTCCTCTCTGTGCCAGGACCTTAGTTAGGCTCACTCCATCCTCACAAACTCTGTAAGAAAGATGCTGTTATCCCGTATCACAGATGAGGAAATTTGCCTTAAATCCAGGGAACAGGCCTTACCCTCTGTCTTGCCTGACATCCAGGGATAAGCTCAAAAGAGTTGATTCTCACAAAGACCCATAAATAATAAACACTGCATCAACAATGAAACTCCTATGTGTCTGTTTTAAAGAAAAATCTTCAATTTGTTTCCCTTTTATTTATTAATGTAGCAAATTACTCTCCTCTTGTAGCTCTGTGTTTGCTTCTCCAGGGAAGAGAAACCTGTTTTTACTTACTGTTTTTCTGACTAGAGACTGACAACTGGTTTACCGCTCTGCATTCTCAATCAACTATAGGGGGCTTATTGCTGGGATCCAGGTACCCCAAGGGCAGAGCAACTGGTCCTTATTTTGAGAGAGCCGCAAGTTTAGAACTGTACTTAGAACTTGAGCCCTCAGCATTCATTTGCTAACTTTGGACTTGCATGGTTTGACTAGACATGAGTTACAGATGAAGTGAGCTGAGTGTGCATTTCATTCCTCCTCCTAACCTTTACCATGAGCTTCCATGCACCCAAAATCATCTGTTCTTTACCTTACCATTTCAGCTCCTGCCATAAGAGGATTTTGCTAACTTACCTTAATTCTGAACCATAACCATTCTGTTCTTCCTGCAGATATTTTCCCCCTCTGCCTCCTTATTTCTCCCTTTATTCTAAGGTTGAAATTAGGTCACTTATTTCCAGAATGTCATGGTGGTTTTTTTTGTTTTCTTTTTTCCAGATTGGTAGCAATAAAATAATGAAAACTGAAGTCCTAAACACAGAAGATAGGGAGAAACTGAAGTTTCCTTTTTATGTCAGAAACTTAGGCTCCCTGGAGGCTCTCACAGAGCTGATTGTCTTTCACTCTAAAATTGTCTCCTGGCACAAGCATAGAAGATAGCATTTATTTTTGCATTTTTAAAAAACACAGTAATGTAGAAAGGTTGATTTCAAAGACTTCAGGTGAATTAGCTTGAATGTATATCCCTGAGGAGATATTACCACAAAGGAAGAGAGCTAAGAGGGGAATATGCACTTAGGACTTAAGGATGCTAAGAGTTTGTACTTGGTCATATAAACCCAGGTGAAAGAAGTAGGGAAGGGAAGAACATTGCACTTGAAAAAAATTCCAGGATCTGACTTCATAGAGAGAGACCCTGGCTTAGTCACATTGTCCCCTGAGACTTGGTTTCTTTCAGCTGTGCAAAATGTCAATGTTATTTTTGTTTAGATTAATAAAAGAGTATCAAGAGAGAAGAGGAAAGTAGTGGTGCTGCTAAAATCTGCAGTCATCCTTGGCTCTCCCCTTCAGGTCTCACTCCAAAAGAGGACCTTTCCCCCACATAAAAGAATAACCCTCTTCCTGAGCATTGATTTCTAATACATCCCCATTCTTTGGGATGCTGTTAACCAATTACAGCCTTTCTTCAATATCAATTCCATTCTCCCTCCACTTTCTTAACTGGTTCTTTCCATAAAGAATTTAAAACACTTGAGTATCTCTAATCATAAGGAAAGAAACAAACCAAACATGATTTTCTTTTGACCCCATGACCCCTTCATGAATTGCTCCCTCACTGTCCTCCCCTAAGAGCCAATCATTCCATTTTCTTTAGAGGCTTTCCCCACTTTATCCAATTTCCCACTCCCTCCTCATCTCTGTCCCCTCTTCTCCTTTCTATTTTCCCTTTTAAACATTTTCCTTTTGTCTTCTGATAGTCACCTCTATATCGCCACTAATAGTATTTTTACAAGACATTATTTGTTGGCTTTGGCCATGAAAGGTGAGAATTCAACTTTTTTTTCCCTTTCTGTTTCTCTACAATTTTGATAGTTATTATTTTATTTCCATTTCTCTTCTAAGCTCTTAATTTTATATTATCTTTGTGGTTTTCCCTCACTGAGATGAAAATATGATTACGCCCTTCTTTCTACTTTACCTTCCCCACTTCTCCCCCCATATTCTGTTAACTGTAACTTGACTTTTACATTGAAAAAAATATATAAAATTTTTTCTGTTTTCTAAACATTATTCTGTCTTCTGTGTTTTGTCAAAAGTTGATCCTTAAAGGTTGACATCAACTAAACAGTGTTTAATCCATTTTCTTCTTTTTTGCATTGTTGAAATAAAAAACGTGTGTTTCTTTACCCTCTTGCTAATATTTTTTTCCCTTCTTAGTAATTCTAATTTGGGATCCATCCCACATTTATTTTTGCAGCTTACAGGTTTAATATTCTAATTTAGACCAGTAGCTTTCTAAGCCTGATTCTCAACAGTGACTGTGATTTTTGTATATTGGGTTCCTGCTCTAACTCATATCTACCTCAAGCCATATTTTGCTACTGTCAATTCTGTGAATTCTATTAAAATTTGATGCATACAACTGCCTGTAATATTTTTAAAATGTTTATACTTAGGATATATATTTGTGGGAGGTGGTGGCTTTTACTAAATTCAAGTCATAAAATAAATGTTATTTGAGAAGCACATATTCATGAGAAATTAAATATTTAATACATATTTTTAGAAAGGAAGATGCCCTTAGACTTGTCTAAGCATTTTTTTAAAGGTAATAATAAATAACAGAATGTTCAAACCACCAACAGTTTACTTTCTAGAGTTATCCAGAGAACTGAGATGAGTGGAAATTTTCATATATAGAGATGAGATTAGAAAGATACATTTGCAGATAGAAAGTGGTAAAATAGAAACACTCCATACTCCTATTTCCCTATCATTGCTTTATTATATTCAACACCCTATAAAATCATAGTTGTCTTAATCATCTTCATAATCATCATTATAGTTGCCAATGTAGAATTTCAAAATAAAGGAACAAATCAAATTACAAAAATTTCCTCTGAGTCTTCCTCATTTCCAAACCCATTAACCTTATTATTATTATTTTTTTTAATTTTGGCTTTATTGAGGTATAATTGGCATAGAACATTGTAAGATATTTAAAGTGTACATTGTGGTAATTTGATATACATATATATTGTGAAAGAATTCCCCCCATCTAGTTAACTAACATGTATATCACCTCATATATTTGCCTTTTACTTTTCTTTATTGTGGGAGAATAGTTTAACTCTATTTTCAGCAAATCTCAGTTATGCAATACAGTATACTGTTATCAACTATAGTCAATATATTAGATTTTCAGAACTTATTCATATTATAGTTGAAAGTTTGTACTCTTTTACCAACCTCTCTCTATTTTTCCCACCCTGTGGTCACTGGCAACTGCTCTTCTACTCTGTTTCTATGAGTTTGACCTTTTATTTATTTTTTAGGTTTCACATATAAGTGACACCATGTGTCTTTCTCTGTCCAGCTTATTTTGCTTAGCATAATGTTCTCAAGATCTGTCAATGGCAGGTTTTTCTTATTTCTAATAGCTGAATAATATTGCTGATATAGGGTGTATATATACCTCATACTTTCTTATCCATTCATCCATTGACAGACACTTAGATTGCTTCCATATCTTAGCTATTGAAAATAATGCTGCATGGGGGTGCAGATATCTCTTTGATAGTCTGTTTTCATTTCCTTTGGATACATACCCAGAATTAGGATTGCTAGATCACATGGAGGCTTTATTTTTAACTTTTTTGAGGAACTCCATACTATTTTCCATATTGGCTGTATAAATTTACATTTCCACCAACAGTGCACAAGAGTTTCCTTTCACTGCAGTCTCATCAACACTTGCTATCACTTATCTTTTTTTGTGATAGCTATTCTAACAAAGGAGAGGTAATATTTCACGTTGGTCTTGATTTGCATTTCCTTAATGATTAGTGATGTTGTGTACCTTTTCATATACCTGTTGGCCACTTGGGTGTTTTATTTGGAAAAAAAATCTATTCAATTCCTCTGTCCATTTTCAATCAGATTGTTTACTTTCTTTGATATTAAGTTGTATGAGTTCTTTATATTTTGGATATTAATCCTTTATAGCTTTGCAAATATTTTCTTCCATTTTGTAGGTTAGTTTTTCATTTTGTTGATGGTTTCCTTTGTTATGCAGAAGTTTTTAGTTTGATGTACTCTCACTTGTTTATTTTTGCTTTTGTTGTCTTTGCTAGTGGTGTGAAATCCAAAATATCATTGCCAAGACCTACATCAGGGAGTTTATCCCCTATGTTTTCTCTAGAGTCTTATGGTTTCAGGTCCTACATTTAAGACTTTAATTAATTTTGAGTTGATTTTTGTGAATAGTGTAAGAGAGGGGTCATTTCAGTCTTTTGCATGTGGCTGTCCAGTTTTCCCACCATCATTTATTGAAAAGACTATCTGTCCCCCATTGTATAGTCTTGGGGTTTTTGTCATAAATTAATTGACCATATATGTGAGGACTTATTTCTGGGCTCTATATTTTCTTTCATTGATCTATGTGTCTGTTTTTATGCCAATACCACACTATTTTGATTACTATAGCTTCGTAATGTAATGAAATTAGGAAGTGTGATGCTTCCATCTTTGTTCTTTTGCAAGATTGCTTTGACTCTTTGGAATCTTTTGAAGTGTCATACAAATTGTAGGCTGTCTTGTTCTATTTCTGTGAAAAATGCCATTGGAATTTTGATATGGATTGCATTAAATCTGTAGATAACTTTGGATAATATAGATGTTTTTAATAATAGTACTTCTCCTAATCCATAAGCATGGGATATCTTTACATTTATTTGTGTCTTCCACAATTTATTTTATCAGTATCTTATTCTTCAGTATACAGATCTTTTACTTTCTTGATTAAATTTATTAGTAGTTCTTATTTCTTTTTTTGCCATTTTTGTGCATGTGATTGAATTTTAACTTTCTCTTTCTGTGTATAGAAATGCAACTGATTTTTGTATATTGATTTTGTTTCCTGCAACTTTACTAAATTTATTTATTCGTTCTTATAAATTTTTGGTGGGGTCTTCAGGTAAACCCATTAGTGTTAATTTCCAGTGTGTATTACTTTTCTAAAAGTACTATTTCATTTTTTTAATCATATTCTAACAGGGTGTTTTAGTCCAAGTTTTCTCTCCCTTAGTTTATATTTATGCTTATAAGCTCTGACATAAAAAAAAAAAAAGAAAGAAGGAAAGAAAGAAAAAAATAAGAAAAGGGAGATGGCGGAGGTCAAGCAAATAAACTAATACTTTTCTTTGAAAGTAGAATATACCACTTATAGCTTCAATGATTTCAAGTTTAAAATCTTTCAGAGTTCAGATGTAAGCAAGAGCGTCAGAAAAAACAAGATTTGGTTTATAAAAGAAGAAAAGGGCTTGCTGCCCTGTATTTCAATCCATTTGATCTTAGCACAGTACCAGCTCAGAGAACATTTTTTAAATGTCATTTACTCATGACAGAGGCAAACAATCTCACCTCCTGAAGGTAATACTTTGTTAAGAAGCATAATGCTTTCCTAATAAAGTCCAGGTGATTTATAGCAGGTACACAGAAGAAGCAGATTTGGGATAAAAATTGACAGTTACCCAAATATCAGAAATGCCAGCTGCTGCATTTTGGTTCCCTCTGGAAAAGAATTCACCCTCTTGCTGGGAACCATCTGCATAGGAGTAGGAAGAAACATTCCTAGGAAGTCTCTTCATATCTATCTGCTAAAATAATCTAAACAGACTCTTATCGCCCTCTTTCATGTGGTTAATAATAATAAAATTAATAATACATATTTTAATACTAATTCATCATAAACTAGCAAGAATAATAATTAAAGATATTAATGAATAACTAAACATTTGGGGTGATGTGTTCATTTAAGTTTGAGTATCCCTTCCTTTAAGCCTTCCTCTCTGATCATGCCCAATCCCACAAGGACTAAGGACTCCTCATGGCACCCTACCGTAGCATCCTGAGCTTAACCTTTACAACAACTGACACACTGTATTTTAATTATTGCTTTCCTTTGTTTTGTTTACTGATATTAGAGATTACATCTCACTTGAATATATATCCCCAACATGTGGTTTAGTTCCTGGTGCATAATAGGCACTTGATAAATTTTGATGAATGAATGAATTCACAAAGCACTTGCACACACAATTTCTCATCTGATTACTATAATTATACTGCTGAGTTGAAAGCACAGAACATTTTATTAGCACCCCTTTCACAGATGGGAGGGAGCAAAAATGATTTGGAACATGACTTACAAATGTTATACTGAAAATCAATGGCAGAGGCAGTGTTTCAAGCTCTCCTCTTTCAAGCTGCTACCTTGAACAGAGAGATGATGATGAACAACAGATTTAGTGCCCACGTCTCCTTAGACCCTAGATGTGTGCTACAAAATGAAAACCCTAAATAAACTAACATTTTTTATCATTTATAATCCATAAAGAATGATATGGCCAAAAGTGACCATTTATGCATTCATTCACGGGGAGCCTATTTAGAGACTAACTGGTTAGGTTTTCACTCCTAACATCTACTCCCTTACACTTCATTATCCATGCTGTAGCCAAGTGAACTTTCCAAAAGGTGATACTGTTGTTTCCTAACTTAAAACCTTCCAAGGGCTCATGGTATCTTAAACCATTTGCTTTGCAACATGATCCTTTATGATGCAACCCCTTCTTACTACATCAGCTTCATCAAGATGCAGTCTCCCCTCTCTTCTGGGCAACTTTTGTCTCATTGGTCTTCTATACTTCCTCAAAAGTGTATATATTCCCCCAAAGTGGATAAGGGATGGTAGATAGATGGATGTTATATGTGTGAATATATATGTATATCTATAGTAACAAGGATATGAACATGTAGTACACAGTGTGGAGGTCTTCTGAAAAATAAAGACCTGCATCATAAGGTATTATTATAGCCATTTAAAATAGTGCCTAGAGCTTCCCTGGTGGCACAGTGGTTGAGAGTCCACCTGCCAATGCAGGGGACACGGGTTTGTGCCCCAGTCCGGGAGGATCACACATGCCACGGAGTGGCTGGGCCCGTGAGCCATGGCCACTGGCCTGCGCGTCCGGAGCCTGTGCTCCGCAATGGGAGAGGCCACAACAGTGAGAGATCCGCATACCACAAAAAAATAATAAAATAAAATAAATTAAATTAAATAGTGCCTAATGTGGCTAGTTATTTTCTCATTTAGGGAGCATTTATTGAAATCTATAATTATATCCCTTACTAGAGAGTGCCTTCCAACTTCCTCATGTACTTTAAAGCCCTCTGTCTTGGGTTTCTAGAGGACCTTAGAACCTTATATTTCTCCTTTCATAAAATTTATCTTTTTTTTCCATGTCTGTCTCCACCATAGACTCTAGGTTCTGTGAGGCCAGAAAACCTGTTTACTTTATTCATCACTATGTCCTCAGGATTTAGTAGAGTTCCTGTCACATAGTAAATGCTCAATAAATATGTTTTGGATGAATAAATGATGAAAAGACATATGAATGTAACATGCTGGACTTGGCTTAAGTGAAAAATATAGAAAATTGAAATGCATTGTGATAAATGCTGTGAAAATACATCTACAGGTTTGTCTTTTAAGCATCCTCTTTCCTTTACTTCTTTTGGGGAGTAATCCTGTCCCACTTCTTTCACTCTTGGCCCATTGGTTCAGGCAGGCTGACCCAAAGTCTTATCCTCAGGATGTGCATGTGGCCAAAACAAGGATGTTTAACATCAGTAGAGGCACCTTGACTGAGATTAATAGGAAAGTTATATCATCTTCCCTTTATTGTTGTTTAGTAGAATATAAGCCTATATCTGCAGGGAGCCCCGTCTTTGGACCGCTTGAGCAGTCCACTAAATAATGACATCATTACCTGTGAGAGAAGAATTGAGCTAGCAAAAGAGAGACCAAATTCCAAAAACCTTTTTGGAAAATTCTATCAGGTCATGCCTGAATTTAGTGAGCCTTTTAAATTGTTTTTTTAATCAATAATCCACTTTAAGTTAAACTTAATTTTAGTTTAAGTTAGCTTGAATTCAGTTTCTGTAGGCTGCAGTGGAAAATATTTGAACTCATGTACACAGGCAAGTAGAAGAGGCAATGGGAAGGAGGAGGCTTTAAAGAAGCTCACATAGAGAAGGTTATACCTGAAGCTAAACTCAAACTAATGTTGTTAATACTTGCAGAAAATCAAACCTGAACTTGGTACTAATTGCATTTTTGGAACCCATGTTCTTGATAGAAGGCAATGAGTCATACAGAAATGTATAGCTTTATTACCTGGAACCAAAATATGCCTAAGACTCATACTTATACTTAGCCAATAGTCTTCCCTTCCCTGATCCCCAATTATCTGGGTGTTGCAGGGAAGCATAACTTCCAAAGTTGTGTACCTATCAGAGTGGTGGAAAAAGCAAAGATCTTGAACCGACTCTAATTGCAACATCTAAAGATAGTATTAAAATACCACAGGAATGTTTTTCAATTGCAGAGATTTTCCTCTTTCTTATCTGTAAAAATTGGACAGTAATACTTATGTCAAAAGAATGGGATAACATACAGCAAAGAGACTGGCATATAGCAATCAGTTTTAGTTTAGCTAGCCAAAATGTTCTACTGAGAGAATCCTGGATCATGAGTTCTTACAGGAAAAGATATTACATCACTTCTCTAATTTAAGTATAAAGTCTAACACAATTTGGACATTCAAATGTTTGTGAAGGAAACAAAACTTTCTCAAAAGACCAGCATAGGTTCACTGGACCCAATTCATCATCCAACTCTCTTTTCTGTCCACTGTAACCATGCATGGTTCTATTTTCACTACTCCATGGAAATATCTTATGGAAATATCTCATCTCCAAGTTCAATAGATATATTTTAGCTGTTACCTAACTTAACCTCTAGGCAGCAATTACATTCCATGGGCCTTTTGGGCCATTTTTCCTTTCTTAAAGCTATCTTCTCTAAGTTTAAAGAACCCACTTTCATTTTCTTCTCCTTAGTAAATACCCGCCTCTGGGTAGTCTTTCTGTACCTGATCATTAAAAGTTGGTGTTTAGGTGACTACTAGGGGCTGAGGGGAGAAGAAAATGGAGAGTCAGTGTTTCATGGGTACAGAATTTCAGTTTAGGAATACAAAAATATTTTGGAGATGGATGGTGGTGATGATATCATAACATTGTGAATATACTTAATGCCACAGAATTATGCACTTAAAAATGGTGAAAATGGTAAATGTTGTGTTATGTATATTTTATTACAGTAAAAATGTTCACGTTGATCCAAATTGTGTCCCTGCCTTCTTTGTTCTTACCATTCAATACTTTTTTTTGGACTAATCCCATCCAATTCCAAACTTTCAGCTAACTCTTATGCCTTAAGCTATCACTTATACTTAATTTAAAAATATATTACCTCTAGTTTCAAATGATCCTCTATCTCCATCAATTCAGTCATTCAGAAACCATTCACTGCATGCCATTTTCGTGTCTAGCACTGGACTAACAATTAGGAGTAAGCTATAAATCAACAGATATTTTCATTTGAATATCTGTTCTAGTCTGGGTTTACCCAAAAGTAGACCTCAAGACAAGGCTTGAATACAGATAATTTGTTTGGGTTATAAGAAGCACAAGAGAATTGGTGAAGTGAGACAGGGAATAGTGTGTTAATGAAGAGTTAGGTATCACTGTGGAATACAGGCATTTCATCCTTTTGGAGATCCACTGAAAATTGTGTAAAACTACCTGGGAATTATCCCACCAGAGTTTTGGAAATCTATCACATGAATCAACAACTCCCATCTCCCACTGTTTGAGGGTTGCCCCCAGGAGCATCAACTATCTCATACTTGTAGATTGTGCCTGTTTGAAACAGAACAAGTCCCAGTGATATTGGAGAAAGTTTTCAAAGAAGAGGGACTCAGATCCAGACTCCTGAGATAAGGAATTAACAGTGTGCTGAAAGTTACACTCTACAACTACCCTGGAGAACTCAAGTAGACCAGGACAGTGTGGACCAGTGAGACAGGTTGGGACCTGGGACCATTTGTGGCAGTGCTGCAATGCTTGCACCTGGACAAACCTCTCCTCGAGCAACAAAATACAAAGAAACTATATGGGACTACAACTAACTGCATGCATGCTCAGTAGGGGCAAATTATAGACAGAAAGATACAAAAAGACCAAAAAAACCAACTGCCACTTCTGAAGAGCTGGGAGCAAAAACCCGGTGTCAGGAGCAAAAGCAGGGTACTGTGCCTGCCCCCTGCACTCAACACCACAAAGGGGTGGGCAGAACACCTAAGCCACCCCTCTGGCCTGATCCCTGGACATACCCCTGCCCTCACCTTATATAAGGAATCAGCTTGCCCCTGCTCTGGGAATGAGCAAGGGAATCTGTTACTTGTTCTTTCTCCCCTACTGCTGCAGTAGGGGCCCCAATACAACCTTGCCTGAATTTCCTGTCTCGCCTCTAGTCAAATTCTATTGATTGGGGAAGGCCAAGAACCCTGGTCTGTATCACCAGGACAGCAACACTTGTTACGTCTCCTGGGCCTCTCAGATCAGCATTCCCCAAACTAAACATTCAGTCATCTCTCTCACACCTGTTCCTGTGTCTTCTCATCATAGTAAATAGCACCAGTATATATCCCAATCAAATGTGAAACACAATGTCACCATTATCACAGTTATTATTCAGTAAGTGGTATTTTCCAGCCACTGAAACAAGTTTATTTACTGTGTCTTACATGTTCAAAAATGCTGCAAGAAGGAAGTATGTTTCTTATTCTACAAGTAAGTAAATGTAAAGATCACAGCCTTCAAGTAATTTGCCCAAACTCATAAGATTGTGATATAATAGAAGCAGGTTTAAGATCCAGATCTGACTGATTTCCAAATATAGACTCTGAACTATTTTATTATATATATACATATATATAATTTTTATTATACATATACATATATAATTTTTATTTTATATATATATCATTTTCTGCTTCTGTAAAATGAGGATAATGTTACTTCTTCAAAAACACTGATGTAAGAATTAAATATATTAGCACATATTTAGTGTCTGACATGGAGACTACCATCACAGATATTTCATACATGTTGATGGCCCGGACTGGTCCATCTCTTTCTTGGTAAAGCAGTTGAAACAAAAGCACCCGAAACAAAATTTTTAAAAAGAGTGCTGTGCTTTCTTTTTGCTTCCAGTGCCTTGTATACTGTCTGAAATAATAGTAGATGTTCAATTTTACTCAGTTTTTACCCTTAAATGTCTCCTATCTTCCAAAATCTACTTCAATTCTTTTTCCACTTGCACTAAAATGATATAACCAAAATGAAAACTGCATTGCACTGCATCCTTGCTTAAAGTGTTTAAGGATTATCATCACTTATACTGTAATCCACAGTTTTTCAGCGTGTTACTGAATGTGCTTCATGGTCTGTGTTGTTTTCCTATACACACAACACCCAGCTCTTTAGGGTTCCCTGTTGGTTCTGGGATACGTCCCTCTAAGGCCTCTGTGCCTTCAGTCTGTCTGGGATCTTCTTCTCAAACTGATTTTCACCCCCAGATCAGGTTACTCATGCTCTGTGAATACTTCTTTACTTGACTATTGAGCTCCATACCTTCCTCCAATCCAGTCTATAACTTCCCCTTTAGTATGTCCTCCATGCCTTATGCATACTCTGTAATAGTACCTATTGCATCCAGATGCTGCACTCCACAAGAGAAAAGATTATAGTTTATTTATTATTTCTTTAATCCTGAAATCTAATCAATGACATAATAAATGATTACTTATATAGTTTAGAGAGTTAATTGAATGCAGTAGTAGTTCACGCTAACCTTTCTAAAATCTACAAAGAAACGGTCTCAAATAGTTTTACAGGTAGAAGTTATTTTAATAAGTCATGATATGTAAGTAAGGCTAGTTGATTAAATAAAATTTTTGCACAGATTGATCTGGAACTAAAAGGAGATTAGAGAACATAGTTTTTTAACTAGTGGGAAAATCTACCAAGTCACAGTTTATATATTATGCTTTCTCTTCTCTTGAGGGCTATGGGACTGGGAACCAGTCTGAGAATGTGTGAACACTTAACCACCAATCCTAGTTTTGTTTTTGGCTTTTGGGAGTCTCAGAGAAGAGCAAAAGCAGAAAACAAAGGTCCCATTTTAAATTCTGTTACACAAAGTTATAAACATGTGCTGGATATAATACACGGGGGTTTTGAATGCCAGGCCAACGAAACTGGAAAACGTTAAAAATTCTCCAAACTAAGTTTTAGCAATGTTTGTTCTTGCCTTTATATGTATTTCTTTGTCTCTGCTTGCAGGTTCCACTAAAGCTCAAAAATTTTAATGGCACAGGCACTTTGGAACCCAGCGAAAATTTGGTTTTCATTATATACCCCAGATAATAAATCAGCTCCTATTGATTTGCAACTTGACTGAGGTCTTCTAAAAAGACTTAAATTTCTTTTCTGGGTTGTTAGATTGGACCAATTTCACTCAATTTTGAATTTCATTACAAACTGCCTTCTGCATTCAGTGGAAAGCTGATTTCCTTTGCAAACCCACCAAACGCATCTCTCCAAATTGTAGTTGAACTTTTCTTAGTGGGATGTCTGCAACCTCCATGATAAATATTGATCTTGTATTCAGACATTCTAAAATAAAATATTTCCCATTTTCATGTGTTTCACCTTGTGGAGGTAAATCCTCCAAAGAAGAGGCTAGTCTTCACCTCTCATCAAATAACTAGTACTACCAATTTCTATTGAGCCAAGAGAATCTGAATAGGTTTTCAAATGCCTTCTCCCAAAATCACCTTTTAGAACTTGAAGTCCAATAATCAAACGCATATTGAGAATTTGTGGTGTCAACAAGAAAATTACAAGCATGTTCACATATAATCTACGCCTGGGAAAGGGATTTCTTTTCACTAATGGAAAACTGATCTTTTTGCCTAAGACTACAGATGTAAGTACCTAATGGATATATTAAATTTTAAACAGTAGAAAAAAAAATAAAAACATTATTTTTTTTTGTTTGTTTGTTTGTTTGTTTTGCGGTACACAAGCCTCTCACTGTTGTGGCCTCTCCTGTTGCAGAGCACAGGCTCCGGAGGCGCAGGCTCAGCGGTCATGGCTCACAGGCCCAGCCTTTCAGCGGCATGTGGGATCTTCCCGGACCGGGGCACGAACCTGTGTTCCCTGCGTCGGCAGGTGGACTCTCAACCCCTGCGCCACCAGGGAAGCCCACATTATTGGTTTTTGATTAACATGCCAGAGGTCATTCTGCCTCTAACTCGAGTCTTTCTAAATTCATCTATCAGTTAGAGACATACTAATCTTCTCCCTAAAATCTCAATTTTATCCTGTTACATCTGAGCCCCTCAAATTTTACTGTTTCTCCATGGTTTAAATTTCCAAAGTCAGCCTAAGGATCTAAATCCTTTGCATTCTGATTCCAGCTTATTCTTGCAGACCCATTCCTCTCAATTCCTGCAAGAATGGACTCTTTTCTTAAGTACCTTGGCCCAGTAAAGATGTAGAATTTTCTAGCTTTTCCCTGTCTGTATCTCAAGGACACCAAGTTCTCTCAAATTATTTCATAATTGACAAATTTTAATACCACAAAACCTTAGACAATGACTTAGGAGTAGGTTTATTTGGGAAGTACCCCTGAATACAATTGTGAGGGAGTGGGGAGAGTGTGACAAGGAGAGGAAGGTACATTATGAAGCAGGTTACCATGGTGGAATATGGGACTCAAAGCTCTTGGGGAATTTCAAATCTGCTAGAATGAGCTTAAGCATTACCTTTCTGAAGGCTGGAACAAAGGGCATTTACCCCCTAACTTTCATTTCCCAATAGTGGGGAATTCACTTGGAGGCATTTATTCACCCACCCTTGTGTGCTGTACCAGGTACATGAGCTAAATAACCTTCAGTGACTTCAGAGAAATCATTGTAGTAGAAAAGCAGTCTCACTAGGTATGTTTGGGGTGGGATGCTGTCAGGGTAAGTGAAACCATCCACCGGAATGTCACTGAAATCAGAGGTGGGCTGAGGGACATGGTTTGGGGCACCAGTAGCATTGGACCATCTTCCACTGGCATTAGAGTAAGGCCCAGAGCAACTCATGTTTGCTTTCTCCTTATTCCTGACTTCAGATGGACTTCCTGGCTTCTGGTTTTATAGCTTCTCAGCAGTTCATGGGTTCTATTAATGGCCTCATGAATGGCTTCTCACAAGAAAACATGCCCCCAAGACCTCCAGTCATTATGTGGTTCCATAGTTAGCAGTCCTTCTTCCAGTGGACTGAGGGATACAGACATTACATTCCTCCCCAAACCCTGTCCTCCAAACAAATACTGTGCTCAGTGACCACCAAAGAGCCCTTTTATTTTCACAAATGCTTAGAACCTTCTTTCTACACAGTTCACCCTCCCACATCCCCTTTATAACCACTATTTAATCCCTTATTTAACATCAATTTTGGGTTTTAGAAAACAGCTTTATGCTTCAAAGTTCCACCTGGCTGCTGCATCATCTATGACATGTTGTATGATTGCCCCAATATAAAATGATCCCTCTTTTCTATTAATTCCTATGATAAAAACAGAAAGAGTAATTATTTCTCTATGAAATGAAAATGTCAACAGATATACCCTGTGCTTTCAGATTCAAATCAATGTAGAATTCACCCTTTTCAAGCATTCCAGGGATTCTGGGAGGAAATGACTCACATTTTCTCCAGGTACCCCGATTAGCAGTTTCTGCTTCTTCTGAATTAATTCAATTTGTGGATCATCATGGAGATGATGTCTCTATTCACGCATATGTCAAAACAAACCTGATATGTAGCTCTCTTCTCTTGAGTCCAGCAACAAAAATAACAATAACATACCTATCCATCTATATGAAACTTCTATTTGCACAGAAGACTGAAAAAATAATTCTAATGTATCACTGGAATACAAAAATTACATTGGCCATTTATATCAAATAGGGATTCAGTTTTCTTCTATGTTAATGAGTGTCATGCAATCATACCTCCCTTTATTCTCTCATGCCTCTCTTTACCTCAATCCTAAATCCCTTTTCATCGTATATTCAGAGTTCATTTCTTTCAAACCATACTCTCAACCCTCAGAATCAACCCCAATGTGACCATCAAGGTGTTTACCTAATAAGGTCTTTTACTTCCCTCAAAGAAACTCGGAAAATAATATTTTTCCTTTAAAGGTGTAGTCATCAATAGAAGATAGACATGGATCTGGAAATGGTGAAGTGTCTTCTAAGAGAGATCCTCACTGGATTCTACTCTAAGGGCCCAGATACTGCTTAACTAGCCCCCAGTAATGACAAGACACTAAGAGAATGACTCACGAAGTAAACAAATACAAAACCAATATGTTCTCAGTGTGTAATTTTATCAATTTACAATGAGAAATATAATCATCTTGTGGGCCAGAGATGTTCAGATCTCTTGTTTAGCCTTTTCTTCCTCTGTAGCTAATGAACAGGGACACCAAATCATAACCAGAAACAGTCATTAAGTAACCATGTGAAATCATTGTCAGAGAGTGTAAACAATCAAAGTCTTTGTCATCAGTGCAGTATCTCTTTAATGCCCTTCAGTATGCATGAAAACAAGAACTGTGAAAAAAGTCCCATGGTCAAGGGCAATTGGGCTAATATATTCATGGTGATCCTTGCCAGTGACAGCTGATAGCTTGGACACTGATCATAAATTCCTCTGATTCTTCTCTTTCTATACTACAAGGCAAACCCATTCTTATGGGCACATTATTTTATAAGTATATTAATATATTTGAAAATGTCACTCTGGAGTCTAGTTATCCCAGGCACTATATTCTGCTTCAGATAATTCTACATCTCTTTTCTCTGTCTTTTTATATTATCTTACAGCTTAATTTCTCTCTGTTCCAAGTTCTTAGAGCAGTTACATACTTTGGTTCAGGCACAGCATTGATACTCTACAATTTGTGGCGCTAGTCTTTAAAACTCACATTACAAGTTACATTTCATTAGGGTGCATTTTATAGTCTATATCTTCTCCTATTCAACTGATACTTGCCTCATGATAGATATTTGTTTATAGTCCCAGTATTTTCTTCTTTAATTATGAGCTCTCTGAAAGCAAGGGCAAAGTCCAGGGACAGTAGGAGACCTACAGATATGTGAACTATACTATATAAACTGAAATGCAAATGAATAGCTGTAGCAACCATTTCACAAAACTTATAAAAAGGCAAAAAAAAACTGTCGCAAATACTGTTGATAAAAAGTCGTCATTAGGTTTAATATTGAGGAATTGAAGATGATTTTTTTTTTCTGAAAATGAGTAACATTGGCCTTGATACAGGGCCATGACCTACCCAATGAAAAAGAGTATGTGATGAAAACCACACTGGTCACTTCAAGAAGAATTAGAAGACCCAGGGAGAGAGATTGCATCCAGGAAGAGGGATGTGATGGGCTTCCCTGGTGGCGCAGTGGTTGAGAGTCCGCCTGTCGATGCAGGGGACACGGGTTCGTGCCCCGGTCTGGGAAGATCCCACATGCCACGGAGAAGCTGGGCCAGTGAGGCATGGCCGCTGGGCCTGCGCGTCCGGAGCCTGTGCTCCGCAACGGGAGAGGCCACGACAGTGAGAGGCCCGCGTACCGCAAAAAAAAAAAAAAAAAAAGGAAGAGGGATGTGATTTGCCAAATGGGATGAGAAACACATTTTTGGGATGAGAAACACATTTTAAGTTAAATGATGGATATATTATCATTGCATGAGAATCAGCATGAGAAAACGAGAAGCAAGGTGGGTAAAACTCAGTAGGTGAGTTTGAGGTATAGCTCTTCTACTTGCTGCTGCGACACCTTTGTAAATTTCTGTTTCCTCATCTGTACAGTAAGGATGATAAAATCTGCCTTAGAGAGCTGTTGTGAAGATGGCTTTGTAATAGCTCATATTTATTGAATATGCACCATGATCCACCTAGGGACTCTGCTTGTATAATCCCATACAGTCCTTCTAACAATACTGAGATAGGTATTAGTACTTGCTATGGAGAAAAAAAGGCACAGGGAGATCACTCCGTGTCATGCAGGTAATATATGTTAGAGTTAGAATTTGACGCCAGCGTTCTGATCCTAGAGGCTCTCCGCTCTTAAGCCAGGTTGCTGCACTGCCTCCTAAATGACCCATTACCTTATTAAAGATTTCCTTTTTTGAGACAATGTACAAAAAGTCTTTATACCAGAATTTAGAACATAACAAAGACCATTTCTTCTTACTATTTTATTGTTATTAAATTTATAATTATCAAATTCTATGGAACATTATTAGCCCGGATGTCAGGCAACCTTAATTCTGGTGTTAGCTCTGTCACTAACAAGATGTATGGCTCTGGGCAAGTCGCTTCCTTCTCTGACACTTATTTTTCTCACCTGTAAAATAAAGCACTGATATTGTCTGAACTTACTTTTTGTCCCAATATCTTATGATTCTTAGGGAAATTTAAGAACTATTCATTAAACATCTTAGAGTTTCCACTAAACATACATTAAAGTCTTTAACTTTGTTTCCTGAGTACGTGGTTTTACTAAGTATTTTAGAGAGGATGCCGGATTGGAGGGGAATTAATAAAGTTAGCATTGTGTGTGTGTGTGTGTGTGTGTGTGTGCATTATGTACGAATGAGAAGAAACTGAGCAGAAAAAAGAAAAGCGAGTAGAAATCTCATTTTCATTGTCCAGAAAGAGGCTCAGAGCTGCAGAAGTGGAGAAATTTCACTGCCTATCCAAAATTATCTTGGATGTCCCTTGAAATAAATTGATCCAGGGTCCTAACATATGTAATTCCAATTTCGTTAATGGTAGGTTTGCAGCATTAGTGGCAGTTGCCAAAAAGTGTTGACATTTATTACAGGCTCAGACATGGAGAAAAATGATTCTTCACATGAATACATTTGCCTAAAGCAATGATAGTCTCAGAGGGAAATCATAAACAGAAAGAAAATGCTACTTGACTGCCCTCGAATCTTGAAAATCCTAGAAAGGCTCAAGAACAAATAATTAGCTAAATTCAGGAAAATTTGCTTCTCTTTTTCCTTAGCTCATTGTCATGGATTCTGCTTGTTCTTTGCCAATATCCTCTTGGTACTTTCCATTTTGTGTGTGCCAGTGACCTGCTCAGGTACCTGTGCTTCTCCGCCTGGG
Organism: Phocoena phocoena; assembly: GCF_963924675.1. NCBI lineage: Eukaryota > Metazoa > Chordata > Mammalia > Artiodactyla > Phocoenidae > Phocoena > Phocoena phocoena. The sequence goes on along the minus strand of NC_089223.1, from coordinate 99,279,854 downwards.
GGCTTTCTCTGGTTGAGCGAGGGGCAGGCCAGAGGTACCAGGTCGTTGATACTCCTGTGAAAAGTCCTCAGATAATGCCACTTAGCACCTAGTGGATGAGTATCTCAGCTTCCTCATCCCTCAGGTAGGAGGGTCTTTGAGGTCTGTTCACAGTGTTCAGACGTTCAGACGTCCTGAGCAAGATTAAGCCCAAATGCCCATGTCATTAGCATGCTCACTAATACACCTTGAATTGGCTTCTGTTTTGGCCAGATCTCTGACTGCAGGAAATTAATTGCAAGCTCCATCTGCTTTCTGTTCTCAACTCCAGCACCACCTTTGCACCAAGACCATGTTTCCCATGGATTTCTCTCAGCCAACAACTGAGAGATACAGGGATACTAAGGCAGATGCAATACTCCTCTGATAGTTTACTAGGGTTCAAGAATTCACAAAGAAGGAGAGAGGGAAGGAAGGAAATCTGCTTCTCAGCTTCTTCTTGTTCCTCCCCATTTTCTTTTGTACAGATGTTTTCTCCTAATAAAATCATTATGCTTCTAATCCCATCTTGGTGTCTGCCTCTCAGAAGACCTGTAATAATACATATGTGTTCCTTTTTCTGTATTATTTCTCTGCTCATTACCAGTGTTTCCTGGGATCACCCAAGACACTATTTGCATTCAAAACTTCATCTCATACTCTACTACTGGGGAAACCCAATTTAAGATGACCCTTCCTCCTTTAATCTATAACACCTTGAAACTTGTAAATTCTACATTCTCTCTACTACACATACACACACCTTCACACACACACGCGTGAGCAGAACGCACACAGTGGAGTACTTCAATAGAAAATCATTTGAGATGATGTCCTTCCATAGGTTTAAACAGAGGATTGCAGAGAATGTTAAATACTGACATATATTGGGAGACTCCAGAGATTTAGTGGGAACAGTTGAAATCTTACATTCTCCATGATTGATTATGTTCAGTTTTTTTATTTCTTCTTTGATTTCTTCACTGGCCCACTAATTGCTTAGTAGCATGTTGGTTAGTCTCCACTTGTTTATGTGTGTGTGTGTTTTCTTTCCAACTTTCTTTTTGTAATTGATTTCTATTTTCATACCACTGTGTTTGGAAAAGATGCTTGACATGATTTCTATTTTCTTAATTTTATTGAGACTTTTTTTGTGATCTATCCTGGAGATCCATTCTGGTCTAGCATGTGATCTATCCTGAAGAATGTTCCAGGTGCACTTGAAAATAATGTGTATTCTTCTGTTTTGGGGTTGAATATTCTGTATGTATTTATTAAGTGCATCTGGTCTGTGTCATCTAAGACCAGTGAAATTGTTTTCTTATTGGAATTCTGTCTGGGTGATCTATCCATTAATGCAAGTGAGGTGTTACGGTCTCTAATATTATTGTATTACTGTCAACATCTCCCTTTATTTTTGTTAATATTTGCTTTGTATATTTAGGTTCTACTATGTTGGGTTCATATATACTTACAAGTTATAAAGCCCTTTATTGTGATGATTCCTTTATTATAATGCAATTTCTGTCTTTGTTTCTTGTTACTGTCTTTGTTTTAAAGGTCATTTTGTCTGATATAAGTAACGTTACCCCAGCTTTCTTCTTGTTTCCATTTGCATGAAAATCTTTTCCATTCCTTTACTTTCAGTCTATGTATGTCTTTAGATTTGAAGTAAGTGTCTTATAGGAACCATATATATGGATTTTTAAAAATCCATTCAGCAACCTTGTATCTTTTGACTGGAGAATTTAGTCCATTTGCCCTTAAAGTAACTGTCAACACATATATACTTATTACCATTTTTTTTTTAACTTGTGTTCTGGTTGTTTGTGTAGTTCTTGTCTGTTCTTTTCTTCCTATTTTGTTTTCTTCCCTTGTGAATTGATGACTTTATTTACTGTTATGTTTGTATTCTTATCTCTCTATTTTTGTGTATCTTCTTTAGTTTTCAGTTTGTGTTTTTTATGAGGTTCATATATAACAGTCTATGTATATAGTAGTCTATTTTAAGTTGATGGTCACTAAAGTTCAAGCACATTATTAAAGTACTACAGTTTTACACCTCCTCACACATTTTATGTTTTTGACATCATATTTTACATCTTTTTATTTTGTATATCACTTTATTTTTTTTTAGATATAGATTTACTTTATTACTTTTGTCTTTTAACCTTCATACTCTCTTTATAGATGTTTGTTCCACAACCTTTAACCTAAGTTTGCCTTTACCAGTGAGATTTTTGCTTTCATAATTTTCTTGTTTCTAGTTATAGCTTTTTCTTGTTCATTTAAAGAAGTTCCTTTAACATTTCTTTTAAGGCTTGTTTAGTGGTGATGAGCTCCTTTAACTTATACTTGCCTGGGAAACTATTTAGCTCTCCTTCAGTTCTGAATGATAACCCTGCCAGATAGAGTATTCATAGTTATATATATTTTTTTCCTTTTGGCACTTTGAATACATTGTGCCAGTCTCTTCTGACCTGTAAAGTTTCTGCTAAAAAATCAGCTGATAGTCTTATAGGGATGCCCTTGTATATAAGCAAATGTTTTCTCTGGATGATTTTAAGATTCTCTCTTTATCTTTAACTTTTAACATTTTGATTGTAATGTGTCTTGGTGTGGGTCTATTTGGGTTTATCTTATTTGGAACATTTTGTGCTTCCTGGACTTAGATGTATGTTTCCTTTTTCAGGTTAGGAAAGTTTTCAGCCATTATTTCTTGAAATAGGTGTTCTGTCCTCTTCTCTCTCTCTCTTCTCCTTCTGGAACCACTGTAATGTGAATGTTGGTATACTCACTATTGTCCCAGAGGTCCCTTAAACTATCTTCATTTTTGTAATTTTTTTTTTTTTTTTTTTTTTTTGCTCTTTCAACTGGGATACTTCTACCACCCTATCTTCCAGATCACTGACTCATTCTTCTTCACCCTCTAATCTGCTGTTGAGTCCTTCTAGTGTTTTTTCCATTTCATTTATAGTATTCTTAGTTCTGATTGGTTATTTTTTATAGTTTCTATCACTTTGTTGAAATTTTCACTGCATTCATCCAATCATACCCTGAGTTCTGTGAGCATCTTTATGACTATTACTTTGAACTCTTTATCTGGTAAATTGCTTACATCCATTTTTCTTAGTTCTTTTTCTGAGGTTTTGTCTTTCTTTCATTTGAAAGCTATACTTGTGTCTCCTCATTTTGCTTAACTCTATTTGTTTCTATGTATTTGCATATCGGCTGTATTTTGCAGACTAGAAAAAGTGGCCTTACATAGAAGGTGTCTTGTGGGGCCCAGAGGAACAGTATCCCCTGGTCACTAGAGCCAGGTGCTCCAGTGATATCCCCTGTGTGGGCTGCATGTGCCTTCCTGTTGCAGTTGGGCAATAATTGTTGTAGCTATGTCCCTGGCCTGGCTCACTGCATGACTCAACTGTGACTACTGCAGACACATTGGTAGGTAAGGACAGTCCCCACCCTATAAAGCCTGGCTGCAACTTCTAGGTGAAGGCTATGTTTTTCTTAAATGGCACTAGCCAGCAATTTCATCAGAGAAGATTCTACAAGATTCCTGCCCCTCCAGCACATGCTCTAAAATTAGTCAGTGAATCACAATCTCATATGACTCAGGTACTCTTCTTGCTGCTGACTGTGCATTGGAACTTGGAGTGGGTGAATTTGTGTGTGAACCCTTCAACAGCAGAGTCTCAGTTTCCCACAGCCCTCTGGCTCTGTCCCACATACGCCTTAATGGTTTCTAAAGCCAGATGTTATGGGGGTTCACCTTCCCAGTGAGAGTCCCTGGACTGGGGAGCCTGATATGGGGCTTGGACCCCTCATTCCTCAGGGGAGACCTCTGCAGTAGTAATATTCTTCCAGTTTGTGGAGTTTCATACCAGGTGTGAGTTCTGACTAGACCACATCTCTACCCCTCCTACCCATCACCATGTGGCCTTTTAAAAATATCCTTAGTTAAAGAAAATCTGATCTGCTAGACTTCAGGTTGTTCTCAGAGATAGTTGTTCTCTATGTAGTTGTAGTTTTGTTGTGTCCATGGGAGAAGGTGAGTTCAGATCTTCCTACTCTGTTATTTTGATTTGGACACTCAAGCCCTGAGATCCTGCTTTTTGAGAAATATTGACTAACACTAGGTTGTAGAACTCATGGGAGGAAAAAAATAAGGCGGAATCTAGAAAAATTTGAATAAAGGAATTTGATATGGCCAAAACCATTCCAGAAGTTCAATATGCAGTATGGTAAAAAGTTTTACTTTATTTGAACATAATTTGAAATCCAAGGATATCCAATAGCATGGTCAGGTACAAATACACTAAAATAGGAAGTTCTTGCAGGAAAGTATCTATAATTTCAGGGAGGTAGTGATGAGATGTTTCTCAGAGGTCAGCCTATTTTCAACTAAACATCTATTTAAGCATGAAAATCATAACATTGTCAGAAAGGAAACTGGATGGCGTTAGGTGTTGTGCAGAACCTCATGCCCTTCCATGCAGGCAGAGCTATTATGGTAAGAAATATGACAGAACTGTAAAACATGGTTGAAGTCACCTAAATAAATGAATAAACGTAAGTATAATTGTGTACACTCTGTAAAATCATAAAATGGCAGAAAAAGATAAGATAGAAAACAAAAGACAAGTATAGACAGTATGGTTTAGCTCAAATCTTGATGCAATTTTATTGTCCTTATTTCATAGAGATATTCATCACAGTCATATTCAAACAATATGACCCCTCCTTCCAAGAATTATATAAATAACTATATAACACTATATATATCAGTTACTGAGGATATAGAGACCCAATTTCCTGGAAGGTTAAAATGATTCCAAACTATGAAAGATGCTAGGGTCTCAGCCAAGTGTCCTGTGGTTTAAGACAGTGCCAGTGGGAAACCAGATGACCAAGCAGGACCAAAGGATGAAGCCCACTTGGATAGATTGGGTGTGCAGTTAGAGAAGCTAATTCAATGGGTGAAGCATTTACCTGAGGTAAACCAGGCAATTAACTTATGGCAACAAAGAGAGTTATAGGGCTTCCTTTGTGGTGTAGTGGTTAAGAAATCCACCTGCAAATGCAGGGGACATGGGTTCGAGCCCTGGTCCAGGAAGATCTCACATGCCGCGGAGCAACTAAGCCTGTCCACCACAACTACTGAGCCTGTGCTCTAGAGCCCATGCACCAGAACTATCCACGTGCCTAGAGCCCATGTTCCACAACAAGAGAAGCCACCTCAATGAGAAGCCTGCGCACTGCAATGAAGACCCAACACAGCCAAAAATAAATAAATAAAAATTAAAAAACAAAAGAGAGTTATAGACTTCATGAGCTCTCTGGGGAAAATGATGCTGAGACATAAACTATTGTGCCCAAGACTTCTCATGAAGTAAGTGATTTAGGGAAGGGCAGTAAGGGATCACAGTATCTGCTGAATAAATCTGGGGAAGGCAGGACTTGAAGACTCTCAACCAGAGTTGCAGCTGTGCAGCCGATGGTGTACAGCACGAGTCTGTTAGAGAGAGACATTTCCCATCCACTATAGCCACTGAACAGGCATTCTTTAAGGGACTAGGGCAGTGATTCTCAATTCAGAGTGATTCTGCCACCCAAAAGACATTTGACAATGCCTGAAAATATTTTTGATTACTACAACTAGAAAAGTTGCCACTGGCATCCCTTGAGTAGAGAACAGGGCTACTGATAAACATCATACAGCATCCTACAGCCCCTATAACAAAATTTATATGACCCCAATGTCAATAGCACTGAGACTGAGAAATCCTGGACTAAGGCAATGTTGACAAGCTTCTCAGAAATTCTCAGTGAGCAAGAGAAAAGGGACTTACTTGACATAAGGCGGGGGTGGGGATTACACTTCATGAGCCCTGTTATGTGTCAGGTCCAGCACATAGCTACTCTTCAATTTCATAAATGAGAGTAGATATTATGACATCACTTTATAGAAAAGGAAATAGAGTTTCATAAGGAGAAGGAACTACCCAATAAATAACTCATTTTAACTTAAACTTAATCCAAAGCTTTTAGATACAAAGCCCAGAGATGAGATGTCACTGGGAAAAAAATGCATAGTTAGTTTTTTCTAGTTTCAAAATGGAAATCCATTTCATTGATCACTTTTCTTTTTTGCAGTACGCGGGCCTCTTACTGTTGTGGCCTCTCCCATTGCGGAGCACAGGCTCTGGACGCGCAGGCTCAGCAGCCATGGCTCATGGGCTGAGCCGCTCCGCGGCATGTGGGATCTTCCTGGACCGGTGCACGAACCCGTGTCCCCTGCATCGGCAGGCGGAGTCTCAACCACTGCGCCACCAGGGAAGCCCTCACTTACAATTTTTAACAAGGCAGGGAAGTGTCATTGTGCTCATGACTGGCTTTATGTGTCAATAATTTTAGCCTCATTTTAGTAGCTTTTAATAAATGTAAACACTATGCTATTAGGATGCTTATTTAAACATTAAAGTTTATTTAACACTGAAATATCAGGAATAGCTTTATCAGGGAGGTAGGATTGCAGGTTACTTTTATTACTATCTAATATTTTTCTTGAATTTTGCAACTTTTTACAATAAGCATATATTAAAAACTATAAAGTTTCCAAATAGCTATATTTTAATGTAGTATATATTTTAAGAAATTGCATAGAGGATAGAGACTCATTTATTTTGGAATTATATGGATTTGTTGACCATGAAATCTAAAATTCCATTTCATTGACTATTTCCTTATGTATTACAGAAAATGGGGGGAAAAGGAAAAAGGGGCACACAGTTTTTGCCTCTAAGGAGCTTGCAAAATTCCAAATAATGCAAATGTTTGGAGTGCTTTCTCCTCAGAGCTGCCCTTGAAGTTTCCATGTATAATCCCTCAGCCAATTATAATTCCAACTTTTCCACAAATATTTCATCCACCATTATTGGGTGTGATATCCTCTCTACCTCCACTCTAATGGCACCTTGCTGGAATTTCTGATGTAACATTCTAGCTGCATTATTATTAGCTTCCTCCCTAAAATTATGAGTCTCAAAGGCCAGGTTTTTATGCTTATTCAACTACATATTCCCCTATCACCTAATGCAGTATCTTGCACATAGTAGAAAGTCAATAAATGCCTGCTTATTTGAAATAATTCCAGCCCTGAGGCCAAACGCTCACAGATTTCCATAATCTCAGAGAAGAGACAGGTGTGGAGGTGTTGCAGAGTGCCTGTGCTTAGCAGGCACGTTTATATTCGGGGTTAGTGGCCTCTATTTTTAATTTACCGGATTTTTCTACAATATCGACTTTTTTCTTAAATAATTCCTTATTTACATCCGAAGATCAAAAGTCTTTCAAGCTTAAGTCTTGCCTACACACACATTTATGAGCTGTGCTCACAAAATGCTCAGGAACATTAAAAATTCCTGACATGATAAATATGTCGCACCACAAGGTTTTAAGATGAACCAAGTAAATAAATACGTAACTCGTTTGCGGAGCAGTGCTAGACAGAGGGTTAGACTGCTCTGGCGCAAAGTTTAACAGGGCATCAAACAGGAGTGGATAAAATCCACTGGAACAATGAGAGAAGCCTGCCATCTACAGGCCAATAAATGTATCACCATGTAGGTACTGGTAGACTTTGAACCCAGGGTGTAATAAGTCTTAGGTAATACTCAGTATGGGAGCTCAAAGAGACGATTCTATGTTGAATTATTGGGAGCCAATGCTCTGTTTCTGTCCTTCAATATCAGTATATAAGCAAAAAGTTAAAACTGTCTTAAAAGCAATACTCTCTTCCACCTGGTTCCCTGCAAAATCATTACTTCACAAAACTGAAGAAAAACTGTCTCCCATTTTTATTTTTATGATGATGCTCTGCACTTTTTAAAATTGTAATTATCTTTGTGTATTTCTATCTTCCCAGGAGTTAGTTAATTCCTACAGTGCAAGGGACCTATAAAATTCATCTTTGTATGACCTCTTGCCTAGCCCAATGTCTGACATGTGGCAGATATTCTAAAAAGATATAATGCCTGAATTATTAAAATAATGAATGAATAAATAAATGAGAAAATAAATCAACAAACTAATTATTTCTTGGTTTCCTTGTTCCAAATCACATAAAAATTTATGAATAAAATATTGTAATCTAATATATATGTATATGAACACATACAGATTTATGTATAAATATGAATATATGTATGTGTACATATGTATGTATATGTATTATATATATACATATATACATATATTGGTGTGTATAGCCAGTTGTTTTGCAACCTTTATAATAAAATAAGTGTTTTAACGCTTTTTATTAAAATCCTGAAACCCGTATATTAAGATCTTATAAATTCAGCTTTAGGGTCTTGGCTATGTCATTTTACCAGACAGAATATTCTGAAAGATTCATTTTATTTATAAAGCAAACATAGCACCAAGGCCATAGTTATGGTTTCGCATTTATTTTTTTCCTTTCTGTGATTGACCAGATAGCTCTCATCAGATGAAATGAGAGCCAAGGAAAGATGTTTAGATTATTATGGAGGTAGAATAAAAAAGAAGGTGCAGAAGTAAGAGAAATATTGTTTCTTTTAAGAGAACTTGGTTCTCTTCCCACTTCTCTATCAACACAACCTTGAAGAAATTTTTTTGCACTTTTAACCTTCAATTATCCTTAAAAAGAAGGGGCCACATGGACAGACCTAGAGATTGTCAGCTGAGTGAAGTAAGTCACACAGAGAAGGACAAATATCACATGATATCGCTTATACATGGAATCTAAAAAAAATGGTACAAATGAACTTATTTACACAACAGAAATAGAGTCACAGATGTAGAAAGCAATCTTATGGTTACCAGAGGGGAAAGGAAGGGGAGGGATAAACTGGGAGATTAGGATTGACATATACACACTACTATATATAAATCATATAATCAACAAGGACCTACTGTATAGCACAGGGAACTCTACTCAATACTCTGTAGTGACTTATATGGGAAAAGAATCTAAAAAGAGTTTTATGAATACATATATATGTATATATAAAACTGATTCACTTTGCTCTACAGCAGAAACTAACACAACATTGTAAATCAACTCTAATCCAATAAAATTTTTTTAAAATAAAAAATAAGAAGAAGGGGCCAATATTCATTGTTCACTGCTGAGTAACAGGCACTGTGCTTAGTAGTTCTATGAACCTTCACATTTAATCTGCCCAATGGCCCTATATCTGGGAGACATCTACTGATACACCCACTTTTTGGACCAGGAAACTGGGTCTCAGAGAATTTTTCTGTAGGGTTACATTGTGGGAAGTACACTGAACCCAGCTCACACCAGCTTATAAGAGCTCACTCTGTGTTCAGGGGTGTCACTTTGGTAGCAGAAAATCAGCCACAGTGGAATTGTTTACAACATGTAAATCAACAATTGCTAGGGAGCAGCCCTGGCCCCTGCCCTGAGAGCCAGCTGTTAAACATGTACCAGCATACCACGGGGTATGAAGCAATAATAAAAGTTTAAGAATACTCAACTCCAAAATGTATGTTCTTTCAACAGACTGCAGTACCCAAGAGTTAAGGAATTGTCCATTTAAGACTTACATAGAAATTTATAGTTGGTAAGAGAATATTTTACACAATAAAAAGAACCTGATTTCCATTTCACTTTTCTTCCTCCCTGTTTTCTACCCCACCCCTTCCCCCTGTTCATCACTGCCACACACTGAGCTTCTGCTAAGTGCTAGGTTCTTGACATAAATTGCAATATTTATATAACACTGAGGAAAATAAGGTCTGGATCAGTCAAGGGATTTAGAAAAAAAAACATGAATTAACTAAAGATGGAGCCCTGAATCTGGAATAAATATTTCACTCTTTTTATCTGCTTTTATCTGCTTTTATCTGCTTTGAGAGTCATATGGTTATGCGTAACTGCTCGTCATTCTGAAAAGGAGTATTAAGAGTTAGGAGAAGTTAGGAGTTTTAAGATGGCAGAAGAGTAAGACTTCTTGGCAGAAGAATTAAGAGTTAGCGGAGATCACCTTCCTCCCCACAAATACATCAGAAATACATCTACATGTGGAACAACCCCTACAGAACACATACTGAACGCTGACAGAATACCTCAGACCTCCCAAAAAGCAAGAGACTCCCCACGTACCTGGGTAGGGCAAAAGAAAAAAGAAAAAACAGAGACAAAAGAATAGGGATGGGACCCACACCAGTGGGAGGGAGTCGTGAAGGAGGAAAGGTTTCCACACACTTGGAAGCCCCTTCGCGGGTGGAGACTGCAGGTGGTGGAGCGGAGAAGCTTCAGAGCCACAGAGGAGAGTGCAGCAACAGGGGTGCAGAGGACAAAGCGGAGAGATTCCTGCACAGAGGATCGATGCCGACCAGCACTCACCAGCCCGGGACGCTTGTCTGTTCACCCGCCGGGGCGGGGTTGGGCGGCTGGGAGCTGAGGTTCTGGCTTCAGTCAGATCCCAGGGAGAGGACTGGGGTTGGCTGCGTGAACACAGCCTGAGGGGGCTAGTGCGCCACGGCTAGCTGGGAGGGAGTCCGGGAAAAAGTCTGGAGCTGCCGAAGAGATAAGAGACATTTTCTTGCTCCTTTGTTTCCTGGTGCGTGAGGAGAGGGGAATAAGAGTTCTGCTTAAAGGAGCTCCAGAGACGGGCACGACCCGCGGCTATCAGTGCGGACCCCAGAGACGGGCATGAGATGCTAAGGCTGCTGCTGCCACCACCAAGAAGCCTGTGTGCAAGCACAGGTCACTATCCACACCTCCCCTGCCAGGAGCCTGTGCAGTCTGCCACTGCCAGTGTCCCGTGATCTAGGGACAACTTCCCGGGAGAACACACGGCGCTCTTCAGGCTGTTGCAATGTCATGCCGGCCTCTGCCGCCGCAGGCTCGCCCCGCATCTGCACCCCTCCCTCCCCCCGGCCTGAGTGAGCCAGAGCCCCCGAATCAGCTGCTCCTTTAACCCCATCCTGTCTGAGCAAAGAACAGACGCCCTCAGGCAACCTACATGCAGAGGCGGGTCCAAATCAAAGCTGAGCCCCCGGGAGCTGTGCTAACAAAGAAGAGAAAGGGAAATTTCTCCCAGCAGCCTCAGGAGCAGCAGATTAAATCTCCAAAATCAACTTGATGTACCCTGCATCTGAAGGATACCTGAATAGACAACGAATCATCCCAAACTGAGGAGGTGGATTTTGGGAGCAATGATACATATATTTTTTTCCCCTTTTTATCTTTTTGAGAATGTGTATGTGTATGCTTCTGTGTGTGATTTTGTCTGTATAGCTTTGCTTTTACCATTTGTCCTAGGGTTCTGTCTGTCCATTTGTTTTTTTTATTATATCTTAATTTTTTTTTCTTAATAATTATTTTTTTATTTTTCATTTTAATGACTTTATTTTACTTTATTTTATTGTATTTTATTTTAACTTCTTCTTTCTCTCTTTTTTTCTTTTTTTCCTCCCTCATATTCTGAGCCGTGTGGAGGACAGGTTCTTGGTGCTCCAGCCAGGTGTCAGGGCTGTGCCACGGAGGTGGGAGAGCCAAGTTCAGGACACTGGTCCACAAGAGACCTCCCAGCTCCACGTAATATCAAATGGCAAAAATCTCCCACAGATCTCCACCTCAACACCAAGACCCAGCTCCACTCAGCAAACAGCAAGTTACAGTTCAGGACACCCTATGCCAAACAAATAGCAAGACAGGAAGACAACCCCATCCATTAGCACAGAGGCTGCCTAAAATCATAATAAGGCCACAGACACCTCAAAACACACCACCAGACGTGGACCAGCCCACCAGAAAGACAAGATCCAGCCTCATCCACCAGAACACAGGCACTAGTCCCCTCCACCAGGAAGCCTACACAATGTACTGAACCAACCTTAGCCACTGGGAATAGACACCAAAAACAATGGAAACTACAAACCTGCAGGCTGTGAAAAGGAGACCCCAAACACAGTAAGTTAAGCAAAATGAGAAGACAGAGAAACAAACAGCAGATGAAGGAGCAAGGCAAAAACCCACCAAACCTAATAAATGAAGAGGAAATAAGCAGTCTACCTGAAAAAGGATTCAGAAAAATGATAGTAAAGATGATCCAAAATATTGGAAATAGAATGGAGAAAATACAAGAAATGTTTAACAAGGACCTAGAAGAACTAAAGAGCAAACAAACACTGATGAACAACACAATAAAATGAAATTACAAATTCTCTAGAAGGGATCAATAGCAGAATAACTGAGGCAGAAGAATGGATAAGTGACCTGGAATATAAAATAGCAGAAATAACTTCTGCAGAGCAGAATAAAGAAAAAAGGATAAAAGAATTAAGGAGAGTCTCAGAGACCTCTGGGACAACACTAAAAGACCAACATTCGAATGTTGGGGTCCCAGAAGCAGAAGAGAAAAAGAAAGAGACTGAGAAAATATTTGAAGAGATTATACTTGAAAACTTCTCTAATATGGGAAAGGAAATAGTTAATCAAGTCCAGGACTCACAGAGAGTCCCATACAGGATAAATCCAAGGAGAAACATTCCAAGACACTTATTAATCAAACTATCAAAAATTAAATACAAAAAACAAATATTAAAAGCAGCCAGGGAAAAACAACAAATAAGGGAATCCCCATAGGATTAACAGCTGACCTTTCAGCAGAAACTCTGCAAGCCAGTAGGGAGTGACAGGACATATTTAAAGTGATGAAGGAGAAAAATCTACAACCAAGATGACTCTACCCAGCAAGGATCTCATTCAGATTTGACAGAGAAATTAAAAGCTTTACAGACAAGCAAAAGCTAAGAGAATTCAGCACCACCAAACCAGCTTTACAACAAATGCTAAAGGAAGTTCTCTAGGCAGGAAACACAAGAGAAGGAAAAGACCTACAATAGTAAACCCACAACAATTAAGAAAATGGTAATAGGAACATACATATAAATAATTACCATAAATGTAAATGGATTAAATGCTCCAACCAAAAGACATAGACTGGCTGAATGAATAAGCAAAACAAGACCTGTATATATGCTGTCTACAAGAGACCCACTTCAGACCTAGGGACATATACAGACTGAAAGTGAGGGAATGGAAAAAGATATTCCATGCTAATATAAATCAAAAGAAAGCTGGAGTAGCAATTCTTATATCAGAAAAATAGACTATAAAACAAAGACTATTAAAAGAGACAAAGGACACTACATAGTGATCAAGGAATCAATCCAAGAAGAAGATATAACATTGTAGATATTTATGCACCCAACATAGGAGCACCTCAATACAAAAGGCAAATATTAACAGCCATAAAAGGGGAAATTGACGGTAACACAATCACAGTAGGGGACTTTAACACCCCACTTTCATCAATGGACAGATCATCCAAAATGAAAATAAATAAGGAAATACGAGCTTTAAATGATACATTAAACAAGATGGACTTAATTGATATTCATAGGACATTCCATCCAAAAACAACAGAATACACATTCTTCTCAAATGTGCATAGAACATTCTCCAGGATAGACCATATCTGGGGTCACAGATCAAACCTTGGTAAATTTAAGAAAATCAAAATCGTGTCAAGTATCTTTTCCAACCACAGTGCTATGAGACTAGATATCAATTAGAGGAAAAAAGCTGTAAGAAATACAAACACATGGAGGCCAAAAAACACACTACTTAATAACCAAGAAATCAAAGAGGTAATCAAAAAGTACCTAGAAACAAATGACAATGAAAACACAAAGACCCAAAACCTGTGGGATGCAGCAAAAGCAGTTCTAAGAAGGAAGTTTATTGCAATACAATCCTACCTTAAGAAACAAGAAACATCTCAAATAAACAACCTAACCTTACACCTAAAGCAATTAGAGAAAGAACAAAAAACCCCAAAGTTAGCAGAAGGAAAGAAATCATAAAGATCAGATCAGAAATAAATGAAAGAGAAATAAAGGAAACAATATCAAAGATCAATAAACTAAAACGTGGTTCTTTGAGAAGATAAACAAAATTGATAAACTATTAGCCAGACTTATCAAGAAAAAAAGGGAGAAGACTAAATCAATAGAATTAGAAATGAAAAAGGAGAAGTAACAACTGATACTGCAGAAATACAAAGGATCGTGAGAGATTACTACAAGCAACTATATGCCAATAAATTGGACAACCTGGAAGAAATGGACAAATTTTTAGAAATGCACAACCTTCCGAGACTCAACCAGGAAGAAATAGAAAATATAAACAGACAAATCACAAGCACTGAAATTGAAACTGTGATTAAAAATCTTCCAACTAACAAAAACCCAGAACCAGATGGCTTCACAGGTGAATTCTATCAAACATTTAGAGAAGAATTAACAACTATCCTTCTCAAAGTCTTCCAAAATGCAGCAGAGGGAGGAACACTCCCAAGCTCATTCTATGAGGCCACCATCACTCTGATACCAAAACCAGACAAAGATGTCACAAAGAAAGAAAACTACAGGCCAATATCACTGAAGAACATAGATGTAAAAATCCTCAACAAAATAGTAGCAACTAGCATCCAATAGCACATTAAAAGGATCATACACTATGATCAAGTGGGGTTTATCCCAGGAATGCAAGGATTCTTCAATATACGCAAATCAATAAACGTGATACACCATATTAACAAACTGAAGGAGAAAAGACATATGATCATCTCAATAGATGCAGAGAAAGCTTTCAACAAAATTCAACACCCATTTATGATAAAAACCCTCCAGAAAGTAGACATAGAGGGAACTTTCCTCAATATAATAAAGGCCATATATGACAAACCCACAGCCAACATGATCCACAATGGTGAAAAAGTGAAACCATTTCCACTAAGGTCAGGAACAAGACAAGGTTGCCCACTCTCGCCACTCTTATTCAACATAGTTTTGGAAGTTTTAGCCACAGCAATCAGAGAAGAAAAAGAAATAAAAGGAATCCAAATTGGAAAAGAAGTAAAGCTGTCACTGTTTGCAGATGACATGATACTATACATAGAGGATCCTAAAGATGCTACCAGAAAACTACTAGAGCTAATCAATGAATTTGGTAAAGTAACAGGATGCAAAATTAATGCACAGAAATCTCTTGCATTCCTATACACTAATGATGAAAAATATGAAAGTGAAATTAAGAAGCCACTCCCATTTATCAGTGAAACAAAAAGAATAAAGTATCTAGCAATAAACCTAAGGAGACATAAGAGCTGTATGCAGAAAATTATAAGACACTGATGAAAGAAATTAAAGATGATACAAAGAGATGGAGAGATATACCATGTTCTTGGATTGGAAGAATCAGCATTGTGAAAATGACTCTACTACCCAAAGCAATCTACAGATTCAATGCAATCTCTATCAAAATACCACTGTTGTTTTTCACAGAACTAGAAAAAAAAAATTCACAATTTGTATGGAAACACAAAAGACCTCGAATAGCCAAAGAAATCTTGAGAAAGAAAAACAGAGCTGAAGGAAGCAGGCTCCCTGACTTCAGGCTATAACACAAAGCTACAGGATCAAGACAGTATGGTACTGGCACAAAAATAGAAATATAGATCAATGGAACAGGATAGAAAGCCCAGAGATAAACCCACGCACATATGGTCACTTTATCTTTGATAAAGGAGGCAAGAACATACAGTGGAGAAAAGACAGCCTCTTCAATAAGTGGTGCTGGGCAAACTGGACAGCTACATGTAAAAGAATGAAATTAGAACACTCTCTAACACCATACACAAAAATGAATTCAAAATGGATTAAAGACCTAAATTTATGGCCAGACACCTTCAAACTCTTAGAGGAAAACATAGGCAGAACACTCTATGACATAAAGCACAGCAAGATCCTTTGTGACCCACCTCCTAGAGAATTAGAAATAAAAACAAAAGTAAACAAATGGGACCTAATGAAACTTTAAACCTTTTGCACAGCAAATGAAACCATAAGCAAGACGAAAATACAACCCTCAGAATGGGAAAAGATATTTGCAAATGAAGCAACTGACAAAGGATTAATCTCCAAAACATACAAGCAACTCATGCAGCTCAATGTCATAAAAACAAACAATCCAATCCAAAAATGGGCAGAAGACCTAAATAGACATTTCTCCAAAGAAGATATACAGAATGCCAACAAACACAAGAAAGAACGCTCAACATCATTAATCATTAGAGAAATGCAAATCAAAACTACAATGAGATATCATCTCACACCAGTCAGAATGGCCATCACCAAAAAATCTACAAACACTAAATGCTGGAGAGCGTGTGGAGAAAAGGGAACCCTCTTGCACTGTTGCTGGGAATGTAAATTGATACAGCCAGTATGGACAACAGTATGGAGGTTCCTTAAAAAACTAAAAATAGAACTAGCATAAGATGCAGCAATCCCACTACTGGGCATATACCCTGAGGAAACCATAATTCAAAAAGAGTCATGTACCAAAATGTTCATTGCAGCTCTATTTACAATAGCCAGGACATGGAAGCAACCTAAGTGTTCATCAACAGATGACTGGATAAAGAAGATGTGGCACATATATACAATGGAATATTACTCAGCCATAAAAAGGAATGAAACTGAGTTATTTGTAGTGAGGTGGATGGACCTAGAGACTCTTATACAGAGTGAAGTAAGGCAGAAGGAGAAAAACAGTACCATATGCTTACACATATATATGGAATCTAAAAAAAGAAAAAGAAAAAAAAAAAGATCAGAAGAACCTAGGGGCAAGACGGGAATAAAGATGCAGGCCTACTAGAGAATGGACTTGAGGATACGGGGAGTGGTAAGGGTAAGCTAGGACAAAGTGAGAGAGTGGCCTGGACATATAGACACTACCAAATGTAAAATAGATAGCTAGTGGGAAGCAGCTGCATAGCATAGGGAGATCAGCTCGGTGCTTTGTGACCACCTAGAAGGGTGGGATAGGGTGGGTGGGAGGCAGGGAGATGCAAGAGATACAGGGACATACGTATATGTATAACTGATTCACTTTGTTATAAAGCAGAAACTAATACACTATTTTAAAGAAATTATAGTCTAATTAAGATGTTAAAAGAAAAAAAAGAGTTAGGTTAAGACCCTACTTTAGTGAGTTTATGATTGAGAAACTGACATAACCTAGAAAATGTTAGGGCCACTTATGTCTTCATTTCCTATTCTGCTGTGCTATACCTGCCCTATCGCAATGAATGCTTAGCTTTCCAAAATGGAAAAGGGAATGTAATCTTATTTAAGAGTAATAACTCAAATATTACTCTACTTCACCACGATCAAGGTGCTGACATAGTTTGAGTCCTCATGTAGTCCATTGGTGAGCCACATTGCTTGTCCATGGCCACTCCTTCACCCTTACACACAGTCAGGTTCAAAATACCAGCCACAAAGTGGAGATCAAGACAAACAATAGACGCTAGAGAATCAACAGGTGACAGGGGCAGAGCACAACCCATTAATGGCATGTGGGCAATGTTTTCTTTTACTCCAGAGCCGACCGCAAGATGAACATGTCCTAAGCTTCATTGTCCTTATGTATATGAAGCAGACAGCACTCTCCATTTATAAAGAGTGCAGATTGCAGATAAGGGATGTTAGTCCATAGCAAGTGCATATACATAGTTAATGCAAGATAAATTACAGCCATTATTGTTTCAAAAAGAAAAAAATGTCCCATTAAAAAAATTAAACATCCAAAATGGTGAAATAAATTATTCCATTGATCCCATATATTTCCCAAGCAAGTTAGTAAGAATTTGCAAAATCTTTTCCCACTTGCCCCATATCCCATATCCAGTGCCTGCTCTTAGTGTCACAAACAACCCCCTCCATACACTCTTCCCTGTATCTTCCTCCCAAAGATAATTAGTATCATGCTTTGCTTGTTTTATAATTCTCTCTCCATGTTACCCATTATTCAGATTATCTACAAGAAAATAAAAATGAACAGGAAAGAGGAGGGGCTCTCACTGAACAGGCTTGGAGTCCTCTCCCTTCCTCCAGCACCTGCAGCTCTCTCTTCTCAAGCTTTGCGAATCTCACAAGCCCAGCAAGCAAGCAGGCTTAGGCACTCTCCCTGGAGGGTGAGGATGAGTACAGAAAGTTAAAATTTTCATTAGGGGTGGGAGGGAAGGAATGTGGAGAAAGGCTGGGGACCCTCACATGTTATTTGATCCTACTCTCATCACACTGGTGCTGGAAGGGCAAAATCTCCATAGGGTGTAGATACCAGGTCTTGGGCTCTGTTAACAACCTTGCACTAAAGTTATTTATTTTTCAGAATGGTCCTTGTTGCTTCCTCCTCCTCCTAAATGATTCACCTAAGGGACCTCAACTTATATTTAATGAAACTGTGCTTTTTGAGATTCTGTCCTACATCTTAGTGTGACGTGTGTTTTACTTTGCCCTGCATTTATTTGTGGGTTATGGTGGAGTCTACTGAGATGGAAAATATACTGGAGATGTTACTTCACATGTTCAGTACTTTGTCATTTTTAATGGGCTTTCCCAGAATCTCCATCTCCTCTTCCTACCCCATCTCTTCCTTCCCCTTCTCCTCCTCCTTTTCCTCCTCTCTTCCATTGCAACATGCTACATGTCTAATAAAAATAAAAGTTGGGTGTTTTTCTTTATTTATTTATTTTTGGAAACCCAATCATTATCTTTACTCTCATTGAGACCTTATTTTCGAGGACTATTTTTACAAAGTGACTTTTACAGACGATATTCTGTGCAACAGAGCTTTTTCAATCACTGTGGTAGAATCCAGGATACTGTGTCTCAAAGGTGGAATTGCTAGGGAAAGTGTATACACCTAGCTGCTGCTGTTATCCTGACCTTATAAACCATCTTGCAGGTGCCTGTCTCTTTGGCCATCTCAAATTCCACAGGAAGAGGTGATGACAGTTTGGCTTCACCCAGTCCCTTGAGTTATGAGTAATTTTGCTAGACTCTTGTCATTTTCTGGCAGTTCTCATGAAGTTGTGCTGAATTTGCAAACAAAGACAAAAGGCAAACAATGGTCTAAGCTGCTCTGAGATTGCCTCATTAAATTGCAGCCTGCCGGAAGCTTTCTGCTTATAGCAATGAACACATCTTAGCCTATGATGATGTCACCATCTAAAACCCTGTTCACATTGCTTGGAATGATAGAGCTGTCCCATGTGCAACTAAGCAAAAAAAGTTTAATTCATTAAACATGTAAGGAAGGAAAAAGGAAA
Organism: Phocoena phocoena; assembly: GCF_963924675.1. Classification (NCBI taxonomy): domain Eukaryota; kingdom Metazoa; phylum Chordata; class Mammalia; order Artiodactyla; family Phocoenidae; genus Phocoena; species Phocoena phocoena. Next base: position 99,260,571 of record NC_089223.1, on the reverse strand, counting down.
GAAAAGAAAACTGCCCCAGTTTTCAGGAAAGCTAATTTTCAGCTTGCTTGCTGCTAAATCAGCCTTGTCACCAATGAGCAGTATACCTGAGTTCTTCAAGACTAAGTTTAACCTTCTGGAACTTGGGTACACTGACATCCTTTGTGTTTGGGGAATCCACTGAGTCCTGCACATGTCTCCTGTTCAGAGATGGAGTTGTGTGACATGTTCTCCACAATCTTTTAAATTTCAGAAGTAGTTTGCATTTGTGAGGTTATGGGAAAGCCCTTTAAAAATGGCAAAGTCCTGAACATGTGAAGTATGGTCCCAGGGTATTCTTCATCTCAGTAGCCTTCATCATAACCCACAAACAAAAGCAGGGACAAGTAAAACAAATGTCAGGCTAACATGTAGGAGACAATCTCAAAAGAATACTGTTTCATTAAATGTAAGTTGAGATCCCTTAGGTCAGCAGTCCCCAAAATTTTTGGCACCATAGACAGCGCAGGGGTGGGGGGGGGATTTTTCGGGCGGTAATGCAAGCAATGGGGAGAGGAAGATGAAGCTTTGTCCACTTGCCCATCGTACACCTCCTGCTGTGTGGCCTGGTTCCTAACAGGCCACAGACCTGTAGCAATCTGTGGCCGCAGAGGTTGGGGACCCTGGCCTTAGGTGAATCATTTAGTCTCTGGAATTCAGTGTCTTCATACATAAATTATGATGAAATGGACCAATCTGTTATCCTCACAAAGTTACTGGGAGATTACAAGAGACTATTTTTATTTTAGATAATAAATATATTAAAAATTATTTTAAATAGATCATTTAAGAAAACTTGAAGTCTATGGCATTAGTTGTCCCAAGGGAAAAAGTGTCTAGTTATTGAAGAATTTTTCCCAAACAAACACTATCTGGATTCATAGCCCTCTAAATTGAGTTAAGCCTGTGCTCAATCTACTCATCTATAAAATGAGGTAATAAGACCTAACCCACAGGGTTAAATGTGAGGCTTAATACAATTAAACAGTGGAGAATGTGTCTGGCATATCATATTTAATTAATAAACACTTGTTTCCTTTACATTTTTTAACTCTTCTATGGCATGGAATTCCATGTGATTGTAGACATTAAAAAAATGACATTAAGATAAACATTTTTGACAAACAACAACAATAACAGCCAAAGAAGCAAGTATCCAGCCTCTAAGTTCTTGAATTCCAGAGGGAGTCCAACCTCCTAGACAGGAGTGAACCAAGCCTCACCCAGGGCAGGGACCCTGTGCACAGCAGCCTCCATCTTGACCTGTTTGATCATAACATCTGAAGGAGACCTGGGCTTCCAGGGTGGAGAGAGTTGTGGCAAAAGCATCATCACTAGCAACACCAAGAAGCTGCCTGAGCAGCAGTGCCCTCCTCTCCCTAGATTGTGCCCTCCCTGAAGATTACCCTTTGATCTTTCATTCTGCCCTTCTCTAAAGAACAGAAGATCCTTTCTATGAAGATAGTAGCGAGTCACAAATTGGCCATCTCAAAACCTTCCCATGGAGCAAAAGAAAGTAGAAACTCGCCCCTCCTTTCTCTCTTGAGGAGAGGTGCCCATACTCCATGTCTTTCTACAGAACAGAAAGTAGAGCTGCCTCTCCCAGGCCAGGAGGATGCACTCTCCCTATTTAAGCAGAGAGAGAGAAGCTACCCTACACCAAGTCAAGTAGACCCCTGACCCAGAACAAAGCTAGCCTGTTCTGTGACCAGATGCCACTCCACACCCAAAACATGAGGTCCATCCCAGCCAGACACAGTACTTCCAATGGAGCTGAACCCTCAGGGGGAAGCCCACTAACTGAATAGTACCCCCCCGAAACCTCCCGCATATAATCTGAACTAGATATGCCTTCCTGACCTGCGGCAAGTGGCATGTGAGGCTGGCAGCTTGTCCCAGACTGGCCTCTCCCGCCTTCATCCTCCATGTCCTTCTATGGACCAGATGTTTCTATTGCTGCTGCTGATGATGATACTGAACAAACCACCTGGACCACATAGAAATTATGAGAGAAAGTGCCCTGAGGACAGGTTTATGATAGGAATGAAGCTCAGTGGTGGTGCTGGTAGTGGTGACTCTCTCCCCTTGAGGAAGCATCCACTTGCCTCCAGCCACAGCCTCCCACTCGACATTTCCTAGGGCCCCGGTTACCTTCTCTCTCATGGGTGCCCATACTGATCAATGTCAGGACAATTAATTCCTGAGATACACCCTATGTTTACAGCCACTAGGGCACCAATCCCAATCAGAGGTAAATGCAGGCTCTCAGCCAGCCAGAAAAAGAGAGAGTTGCTGTTGTCAAGGGCACCACCACAGCTGCGATGGAAGGCTGAGACGATGCCCTCGATCATCTGTTGCAGACTCTAAGGCCGCCAGAACTTCTATATCCATCTACACTCCCAGCCCCTGAGATGTATTACTTCAAGTATGACCACAACATGTTGACCTTTGACACCAGCTGAGTCAATCCCAACCTCATGGACCAGCTTTGTGGCAAGCAAAGTGTTCTCACCAAATATAAAGAAATTCTGGGTTGATCAGAAACATAACTACTCACTGTGATGACTAGTCCCTTCTAGAGCAACTCTGCTTTGATGAGGTGGAGAAAGAAGCCTTCATTGATGACCTGCATTGTCCCCAAAGTGACCTCAAAGTCACCTTTTCTGGTTCTCTGTTCTAGAGAAAAAGTTCTAAGCAAAGTTCTAGAGATGAATGGGAAACTGCTCAAATAACCCCACTGTCTGAGAAATGTGATTTGGTGGCCAGATATCTGGACATGACAGTGGCCAAGGGGACCAGGGGCCAACTCAGGGAACACCTGTCTCTCCCACCCCATAACCTAGGAAGAGTGATTCACACACAGAGATGTGGGGTCAGACGGAGGGGAATCCCACCTCATATCATCCACCTCCTCAAATACTCACTACAATAAATCATTCTTGGAAAAACCATTAGGCTTTAAAAGATATGCTGTACTATGTATTTTTGGAGAGAAATAGCTAGAAAAATGTCTTATTGGTACAGCAAAACAAGTTTTTATTTGCTATGAAATGTGTGTCTAAACATTGAAGTCTCCAAATATCATGCTATGATTTCTAGCATCTCTCTCTTGAAAACAGCATTTTCCAGTAGGTCTTTGTCACTGTGGTCCCATTTAGCCAGTGAGCACTTCTTTTCAGCCAAAGTTGGTAACAGAACTGGCAAGAAGAAGTCACAGCTACAACCTTAGCTCTCAGTGAAAATGACCTTGAAGACAAAGCCCCAGGCAGCATGATGACTTTCCTCTCAGTAAACATTTTTACATATGTTTATACATGCCACTCTTCACAGTCATTGCAGGGAACACTGAACCTGTGTCTATTTTGCTCCAGATTATTCAAAGACTATTATGGGTGCTTATTGATGGATTAGACAAGAGGTCTTGGTTTTCTGAAAGTAAGAAAAGAGTAATTTAGTGTGAGTTCTTTGCTTCCTGCTCTATCCACACTTTTCTTATTTACCTTTGATGACACAATAAGAAAATCAAGTTAGACAGCTAGACCCAAACTGTGTGTCCTATGTAACAGCATATCTCAGCCTTGAGTCTGGAGAGTAGGGATATAGTTCTTGGAGGAAAATTAGAATCTTCCCTGGGAGCTATTAATTCAATATACAAATTGTTATAATAAAATTGAGGTTATATTGTTGACTAAAATTTCCCTACTACACATGAAAATTCTTCTACTACTAAGAGAAGAGAGGTTGGGTTTATTTGTACTTATAACTTGTATTTGTAACATAAAGTGGGTACACATATTGAGTAAATTATTAAGCAATGAAAATCAGTGATTGAGTACAGAGTACCCCATGAGAACAGCTACATCAGAAACTAGAAAATCATGACCTTAGTGCTCAAGCCATGGAAGCATCAAAAGCTTTAGTTCAGTATATAAAACATATCTATGCATGTGTGATTTAGATAGAAACATGGGAAAATTCAGAAGAAAAGTAACCAATAACATATGTCAAATTTCAATATGCCACAGTGTTTGTATAAGAAACATGCTTTAAAACTTTAGTCAAAAATTATCCACTCATGTATTTCCAATGTGTTTGCATATGTTTGTGTGAGCCAAACTAATTTCAGATTTTGTGTTGTAGTATTTAAATCCCAAATACAAGAATGTGTTCATATACTGATGTATTGAGTCTGAAAATATAATATATGGTATATAATTTTTTAAAAAAGAGTGAAAGGAACACCACAAAGGGAATCAGTTGAAGTAATGTGAGTTAAGAATGCAGAGGGCATCTCAAGGAAGGAATACAAAGTTGGGGACAGACCAAATTCACCTAGTATCCCAGTGCCATTACTTATAAATGGCATGACCTTTGGTAGGTTTACTTACGATTTCTAAAATTAATCTCTTTGAGATTCAGTCGATTTCCTCATTTGAAAAATGGTAGTAATAGAGGTGATTGTCAGAATAAGTTGAGATATGTTTACTTCTTTTAATACAATTTAATAATATATAATAAGTTTGAAGAGATACAGGTTTACCTCAGAGATATTCAGTTCCAGACTGCTACAATAAAGCGAGAATCACAATAAAGTAAGTCACATGAATTTATTTTAGTTTCCAAGTGCATATAAAAGTTATGTTTACACTATACTGTAGTCTATTAAGTGTACAATAGCATTATGTCTTAAAAAAGTGTAGATACCTTAATTTAAAAATACTTTATGGCTAAAAATTGCTAACCATCATCTGAGCCTTCAGCAAGTTGTAATCTTTTTTGCAATAGTAACATCAAAGATCACTGATCACAGATTATCATAACAAATATAATAATAATGAAAAACTTTGAATTATTGAAAGATTACCAAAATGTTACACAGACATGTGAAGTGAGCAAATGCTATTGGAAAAATGGTGCCAATAGACTTGTTCAACCAAGGGTTGCCACAAACCTTCCATTTGTAAAAAATGCAATGTCTGTGAAGTGTGATAAAGTGAAGCACAATAAAATAAGGTACGGATGTATTAATTTTATCTTTACTATTAATCCCACCTATTGAACAGCAACTATTTGTCAGGTGCTATGATAGATCCTTGATATATGATCCTTTCTTTACTCCTCTGATAGTAGCCATTTTCCTCTCCCCAGCTAATTTCAATAGGATCATACACATACATTGACTTAAACTATAGATGACCAACTTGCCTTAATTTGCCCAGAACTTTCCAATTTTACACTGAAAGTCCTATGTTCCTAGAAACCCCTCCTTCCCAGGCAAACCAGGATAGTTGGCATATTAGTTGCCTAGGGCTGCCATAACAAAATACCACAGAATAGGTTGCTTAAACAATAGGAATTTATTTTCTCACAGTTCTGGAAGCCAGAACACCAAGATCAAGGTATTGATAGGTTTTCTTCTGAGGCCTCACTCCGTGACTTGCAGATGGTCACCCTCTCACCGTACCCTCATATGACATTTCCTCTGTATGTGTACATCCCTGGTGGTTCTCTGTGGGTCCAAATTCCCTCTTCTTATAAGGACACCTGTCAGATTGAATTAAGGACCTACGCTAAGGACTTGATTTTAACTTAATCACTGCTTTAAAGGCCTTATCTCCAGATACGGTCACATTCTGAGGTGCTGGACTTATGCATTAAACATATGAACTTTGGGGAGCTACAGTTTAGCCCATAACAGTTTGTTACCTTAGTTAAGCTTCATACAGTCTCTGTTATTCAACAAACATTCTTTAAGCACTCACTTTGAGCCAGGACATGTGCTTAATTATTCAACCCAACATCTGAAGCCAATCATCCATGCAGCTCCTATTCTCATTACCCCATGAAAAATGAGGATGTAAGTACTTGAACAAAAAGTAGAAAATAAAATGACCATTATTTTCATGGAGGCCTGAGGATTACATGTGAATTGTTGAATCACTTTAGGGGGAGACATCTTTGACCGTATGAGAGAAAAAATCATAGATGTGATGAGAACGAAGAAGTCGATTTTGTTTAGATTGGACCATTGGAAATAAATGATACTTTATCATTTTGACCTACACAAACAGAAGTTTCACCTATTTCATAGAGCAGAGTCTTCTTGCAGTGAATATCTCAGTTCATAGTAATTTTGCCTTCTCTGGGGATAGCCCTCACATGTCAGTGGCCATGTTACTACTTAAATGACAATCCGCCTCATGGTCATATTTGATGGATGAAGGGTATGCACTTAATCCAGTCTGATCCACTTAGATATCCAATGAAGAGTAAGGAGGCACAAAGAGACAGAAAGTCATAAAACTGAGTCAGGTTAATGACAGGCTTCCAGGTAGAAGATTCAAGTGTCTCTGCTGTTTCAAGTTAGAATCTCCCTGGTTACTTTCCTTTCCAAGTTGTTGATACCCTCTCCTATTCCACCAGATACTTGAACATCCTTCCAAATATTTGCTTTTTTTCTTAAACTAACCAGGGTCAGGTTTTATCACTCAAAATAAAATGACATAAATAAAAACAGATCTGTACTAATACAGGCATCCTGCTTGAGTTCTCTGAACTTGAATCCTTTATGCTTGGCCACCATTTTATCACAGTGCTAGTAAAGTCCTAGTCAAAGAAGAGGAGTTTAATAACATTGAAAGGATAGAGAAATAAATGAATGAGTGAAGAAATAAAATATATTTAAATAAATTAAATGCAAAATTTTGCTCTCACTTTTTTATCTTCACTTGGGAGACAAAAGATGCATGGTTTTTAGTTGATTCTAAAATCAATTCCTGTCCCAAGAAATTTGGCAAGAGCTCACTTAGAGAGTAATCAGAAGAGCATGGGATTAAGTGTCCTGAAATCATTTGCTAATAACCTCAGACATAGGAGGTATTGTGAACCTAGCCTTACCTTTGAAAGCCCCAGCACAGAAAACTGGGAAAAATAAAGGCTTGAGCATATCTGAACAAATTAGAACTCTGGCTTCTTCTAACATCCCTTTTTACAAGTATTTGGCCTTCCAAATGTCCAATGAAACATGTCTGTCTTTTGGCATTACCTTAAAAGGCCAGTCTTGACAATGACTTATGAGGGGACCCAATAAAATAAATGTTTTCTCATATAAATTTGAAATCAACTGAAATAGAGTTAGAAATAAGGTCAAGGGAAATGAAAATCTTTTCTCAGCGACAGTTAAAAGCTGTTTAGGTGGATGTGGCTAACTGTGAAAGTACAGTGCCTAATAACATTAGGATGACCCTCCCAAACAGACACAAGCAGTTCTTGCTGGGGGTGAGATCTTTACCAGACTTCTTGCAGGGCCTCTGCTGTACCACAACACACACGCTCTTTTGATGGGCAGACTCCTAAAAGGAGGGAAGAGAAAAGGACTGAGTTGAAACTAACAATGGGAATAATTGTGGAGAGTGGAAAGGGAACAGGAAGTTCATGTGAATGTGTTTCCCCCCACTTGGAAACAATAAGCACGGGAAATGAAAGTTCCTCATTAAAATAGTGCTACTGCTGTGTTGATATTTTTTGAGGGATAAAGAGGTATGGTATAGAGAGGATGTGAAGGCTTTAAAAAGAAATAGATCTAGAATCAAATTATAACCATGTGGGCTTCCCTGGTGGCGCAGTGGTTGGGAGTCCGCCTGCCGATGCAGGGGATGCGGGTTCGTGCCCCGGTCCAGGAAGATCCCACATGCCGCGGAGCGGCTGGGCCCGTGAGGCATGGCCGCTGAGCCTGCGTGTCCGGAGCCTGTGCTCCGCAACGGGAGAGGCCACAACAGTGAGAGGCCCGCGTACCAAAAAAAAAAAAAAAAAAAAAAAATTATAACCATGCCACTTAAATCTTTGATAAGTTACCTGACCTCTCTGAGTACAGATTCTACATCTGTAGAGGCAATCAGTCTACACCCTTACACAGATTATGACAACATAACATGAGTGTAACAAATGTGCTGAACATTTTTCCTGGCACAGTATTCAAATAAAATCCTTGAAAAATAGGGCTTCCCTGGTGGCGCAGTGGTTGAGAGTCCGCCTGCCGATGAAGGGGACGCGGGTTCGTGCCCCTGTCTGGGAAGGTCCCACATGCCATGGAGAGACTGGGCCCGTGAGCCGTGGCCACTGGGCCTGTGCGTCCAGAGCCTGTGCTCTGCAACGGGAGAGGCCACAACAGGGAGAGGTCCGCATACCACAAAAAAAAAAAAAAAAAAAATCCTTGAAAAATAAAAGGAAAATAATGAAGTTATAGTATCAGAAAGCCTATGACATAGCAGGGAGAAAGATGGAAGCTCAGTGCCTGAATCAAAGTTACTGTTAATGGCAGGAACATGTAATAAGAATTTATTATGCACCAGGAAATATATTGCACAATTTATATTCCTTGTCTTATTTCAAAGAGTTACTAACCATAGGGTATGAGTAGTGATGTGCACCCCTTTACACAGAAATGAAAACTAAGGACTGAAATGGCTACATAACTTAAGGTCAGTCAAGTGGGTAAGCAAGAAATTCAGACCCATGTTGTCTGGGTTCAAAGACTGTATCTTTAACTATGATGGTATATTGTCTCCCCATACTCAATGAGTAAATAAAAGATGCATAAATGAATGGGACAGAGGACCCTCCAGGAAGCAATGGGTCATCGATTTCAGCTCAGGCACTAAGGACCTTGATCATCTTCATACTCTTGCCCAAGGCAGACTCTGTGTTTCCACATGAAAGTTTCTTTTCCTCTTTGACCCTGGCAAGGTTACACCTGCAATGATGGATTAAACTTTGAACATTGAAAGAACTCAACAAACAGCTCCAAGAATAACAGTTCAGGTGAGTAGAAAGACTGATTCATAACAGGAATTTTAAAGAGGAATGAGTTTCAAAGATATTTCAAATCTTAGCCAAGTGACAAGAAAAAGAAGACCTGATTGTTATCTGTGCATATTTAAGGAAAAGAATGACTGGAATGTATAATATTAGTTCCTTTATTTTCTTTACTTTTTTTAAAGTTATGTTTAAGAAGCTAAGGTAAATCCAGGAAAGAGATCACAGAGGGACTAGACCTTTAGATATTTAGGGCTGTACCCAGAGCTAAGATTTGGCAAATCTCTCACAGAAAAAAGAATAATGATCCAAAGGCTGGGGAAATATCCCTCAGTTTCCTCTTAAGGATTTTGTCATGTTCAAAGTGGATAAAGAAGGCTAAGTCCTAAGTCAATAGCAGGCTCATGTAAGTAGTACACTGTTGGCACGGGTAAGAAAAAGAGAACAGCTAAGACATCCTGAAAGTTATTCTGTTTCCTCCAAGGGAACAGGTTTAAGTGACAGAAAACTGACATTGAATATAATATCCAGTTCAAGTAAACTACTGTGAATTCATTATTATGAGAAATCAGGGACATTTGAAGGTAAATGTTTCCCATGGGTGTATCTGGGAAAAGGAGAATGGAAAACCTCTAGCAAATAGATCAACATAGATTTGTGTCTACATAATGTTTGTCATCATATTATTCGTTCAATAATAATCATGATCATTTTGTTGAAATTTGATTTGTACCCAGTGAAGTGGGAAACACATTAAAAAAAAAAATCTCAGTGCAGAAAAGGCAAAGTAACATGCTCAGCTCTGTGGAGTTGTTTTTATTTTCTAATCCTGTCATTATCAACTTGGTTGCTTATCAGCTAATTTTCAGGAAACTAAACACTATAGTTGGGTTCTAAATTTGAAGGGCAGTTTTGATGCTGAATTTCTGTGTAGTAGATTGCATTATTTTGCTTAAATATTCACTGATCTTAATCTTACCCACCCATACAAGGCCCTTTCTTGGTGCCTTCTTTTAGGAGGAACAAAAATTGGGGAAGAAAGCATTGTGTCTTGGGGGATAGACTCAAATACATATTACATTGTTTTTAATGGGTCATTAGCTAAAAACTCAACTCCAGAAGGTAACTCAGAAGCACTTCCAACAACTACTTGTATTTTTACTCAGGATACTATGAAACAATACCAAAATATTAGCTTTTACTGATTCCTCAGCTCTCAGTTGTTGATATTTTTCTTCTTAAAAAATGTCAATGATTTAAGCAGGATTTCTATCCCCAAATATTAGGAAGTTGTTTTTTTGTTGTTGTTGTTGGGGTGGGGTGGTTATCATCCATAGACAAACACATGTGCATCACTTGGTCACTTATTCTAATTCTTGAGGTGACAACTCCCTAACTCAATTTACTTCTGAGTTAACAGTTGGTGATGAAATTCAGTTACAGTTGCTTCTTTCACACTTAAAGCACTGATATTTGGACTTTTGATAGTTCCTAACAGAAGTAATACAAACCATAAGACAACTGAAACTTCTCAAGTTACAGTATAAGATGCAGAGATACCCCACCTCTTATAAAAATTCTCAGGGGAATGTATTAGACATTTGTGTTCCTATGGTATGCACACCCCAAGACAGACTCCCACATGGTGTTCATGCATAAGGAAGGACAATGTATCTTGATAAATGCCTAAGAAGCAGAATTATCCAAACACCTTCTAGCATCCTTTATGAATAAGAATAATTGATCATCAGTGTAAACCAACAAAGTTACATTCAGATGTTAATTTTATAAATAATGCTTATTGTATCATTTAGGAAGAAGTAGGTTATGCTGCCATAACAAATAACCCCCAAATTTCAGTGAAGCAATAAAATAGTTGTTTGTTGTCCAGGAACCATTGTAGATTGGCAAGGATAGGATTCTCCTTGTTTCTGATATAGTTAGAATGCAGGGTTGGATAAAGTCTCACCATGTAGAAGATCACCTTGCTCCATAGCACAGAAAAGGGCAATACGGAGAAGCACATCCCAGATAGTAAATTCTTCTGCCCAGAGGAGCAGAAGAATTTTATTGTATTCTATTGTACAATTCTACAATTCTATTGTATTCTATTGTATTCTATACAATTTTATTGTATTTTATTTTATTGTATTCTATACAATTTTATTGTATTTTATTGACCTAGATAAGTGGTCTGATCATGTCTAAACTTGAATGCATGGAGGAACTAAAAGCTGACCATGTGCTTAGAGGAAGAGAACCAGAAATACTAGTGAGCAGAATTTGTATCCTACTTACAAAAAGAGTGTTATTCAATCGTTTGAGGGAAGCTATGGAACTCTCTTCAGTGTAAAACTCATGAGGTTTATGATAATCTTCCATTTAATTGGAGACTGTTTTGTTGGCTCTCCATTTATTTATTGCAATTTATTTATCTTTTTAAAAAATTAAGCATCTCCTTAATTCCAATTCTATATGAGACTTCATGGATTTAAGTAGAAGATTTCTGTTCTCTATTTGCTCAATATTTTAGGTAAGCTCAGGCTTCTCTAAAAACAAAATATATCCAACTCAGAAAGGAGAAAAGCTAATCTGGGCAGGCTTTCTGAGGGATATAACATTAGAGTAAACTTTTATAGCATGGGGAGATGTTACAAAAGCACCTGGGTGGGGCTTCCCTGTTGGCACAGTGGTTGAGAGTCTGCCTGCTGATGCAGGGGACATGGGTTCATGCCCTGGTCCGGGAAGATCCCACATGCCGCCAGAGCAGTTAGGGCTAGGCCCGTGAGCCATGGCCGCTAAGCCTGTGCATCTGGAGCCTGTGCTCTGCGACAGGAGAGGCCATAACAGTGAGAGGCCCGTGTACCACCAAAAAAAAAAAAAGCACCTGGATGGAGAAGTGACAGAAGCATCTGTATTCCAGTCCAGAAAAAAGTATGTTCCAGATACTTGTAGGCAGATTCTTGGGAGGTATTAATTAAAAGCTCACACTTTTTGTCTCAAGTAAAACTTGAAAAAATTAGAAAAAATGTAAGGCTATATTTACTATTTTAGAGGTCAGAGATTCAGATTTCTTACAAATACACACAAGGAAGCAAGAGACGGTAAGCATTCATCACTAAATTGCATATCTGAAAGGATGGTGGATGGGTGGATGGTGTCTTGCAGAAGGTTTTGATATGCACAGAGGTTTCACCAAGGAATGTGAACCAAATCCATTTAAAGAACTTAGAGCTTGCCCTGAAGCCTTAAAATAACTTTCTCCTGTTTTCAATACCTCCTGCTTTCCCTGAAACCACTGTCAGAATGTTGAAAAGCCAGACTTCACTTGCAGAAAGAAAGAAAATATAGATAGTTGAGAGTGTAAGGAAGTCTGTTGGATAAGGATTTATTTGAATAATTATTATTTTATATTATAAATATCTGAACACTGGTCTGTCTCCTTTTTTCCTGTAAGACCACTGCCCTATTTGAATAAGAGGTGAGTACTTCAGAGTGCCACTAAGCACCAATGTCTTTTCACCACTGAGGACTTGAAACTTTATTGAGAATACGTGGAAAGCAGTCAAAAGAATATGGCTTTTAGAGACTTTCTGATTTTGAACCCAAGCACCATGAAAGCATATTATTTATCATTGCTGAATTCTTATTTCCTCAACTATATGATGGAACAAATAACTACAGCAGAAATGTGGGAGGGTTAAATTAGATTAATCAAAGATTAATATTCCACATCAATAATAATCTCCTCAGTATTATATTGACATTATCTTTTTCTGAACTCCTATAGAGGGAATACTTGGTTCCATTTAATTTAACATGCCATTATATACACTCAGCAGCATGCCATCCTACAAAGCATTTCATGGTGTTTTACAATTGACAGAATCTTGCATGCATTATTTTATGTTCATGACCTTTACCCATACCACTCTCTGTGGACAAGCTGTTGTCATCATCACATCCATTCACAGTTGCACAAACATGCCAAGTCATAATGATTATAAGTGACAGAGTAGGATTCATCAGAAAACCTGGAATTCAGCTCGAATTCTGACAAAAGCTGTTGCCTGATCTTAGAAAACTCACTGGCTTTTGAGTCTCAATTTTTTCATCTCTAAAATAGGTATAATTATGATTTAACTATCTCATACAGTTGGTGAGAATATTAAGCAATATAAAATATAAAGCAATTCCTCAAGTTATATTGGTTCTCTTCCTTGAAATCTTGTATTTTGCTCTGTAGTCTACTCTAAAGTTTATTACCTTTTTTATGCTATTGTCTGTTTTATCAAACTTCATGGACCAAGGAAAGGACTGTCCAAGAAATAAAATGTGACCACAGGAAATGCATATTTACACATTGTGCCTACATCTATATGTATATATATATATATATATTTAATATAGTTATATAAAATAGTTCACATACATTTGTATATAAATTACATAGCAGTATTCACATTAGTATTAATATAAATATAATAAAATTCATATTATTAGTTAGGATGATTATAAAATTTACCATGATACAGATTATATATATAACAATATGAGTTATGGATATACAATGCATATTTGGATACGGACATTTTGATATACTATGTTAAGTATATAGTATGCACAAGATGTGCCTATTTTTTGTACACTTATCAGGACATTTTGGCATAGTTGGACTACAACAGGGCATAGGTTATATATGCAAAAAAATAAGCATGACTATTGCACTAACACTGGAGTTGAATATTGCTGAAGGGAGGGGATACAAACATCATTTGCCCCTACTCCCAGGCATACACACACATACACACAGAAACACGCACACACACCCCACCACAAAAACCAACAGTATTTATTTGTAAACAAAGCTTTACTTGAATACAGAAAGGCTTCCTAAGATTAACAGAACCAATGTCCAGAGGCTTATCTGACCAAATGGCAGCTCATCTGGCTACCTGTCCTGCTGAAGCCTCTGAGGTTCAGATTTCTGCAATGATGACTAGGGGTGCTTCTGGTGGGTAGAATAATGACCCCCAAAGCTATCTATGTACTAATGCTAAATGCCTGTGAATAAGTTACCTTATATGGAAAAAAAAGATCTTGTAGATGTGATAAGAATCTTGGAATGCAGTGATTATCTGTGTTCTTTAGATGGGCCCAGTGTAATGACAAGGGTCCTTATAAGTGAAAGAGGGAAGCAGGAGAGTCAGAGTCAGAGTGATGTGGACTCAAGCCAAGGAATGTGCACAGCTCTAGAAGCTAGAAAAGGCAAGGCACAGACTCTCCCTTAAAGCGTCCAGAAGAAACACAGTTCTCTTAACACCTTGATTTTAATCCCATAAGACCCATAACAGACATCTGATCATGGAGATTTTAAGGCAATAAATGTATGCTGTTTTAAGCCACTCATTGTGTCAATATGTTACAACAGCAACAGGAAACTAACACAGTGCTCTTTCCCTCTGGCACCAATGTTGCCTGGCCAGAGTCTCACTGTTGCAGGGATTACTCTCAGAAAATGCTCATTTATGCTTTGGTCTAAACCAAAGTGTGTTAAAGCTTCCCTGGCCTTTTGTGGCCTAGAAAATTACTGCCTATTGCCCCCAACATCTCACACATTGTGAGTGTGTGCATCCTACAGGTGTCTGTTTCACTCCTAGCTCACTGTTTCTAGGTCTGCAACATGAACCTTTGGGGAAAATGGGCTGAAGAAAATCTGCATAACAGACACCATGTTACAAGAATAATCAGCCTCTCTTCTCCTGTCTCAGTTGAGCCCACAGACCACATCTATTTGTCCAATACCATATCACCAATAGTGTCTGACTCATGCTGAAACTTAATACATATTTATAGACTGACAGCCCAATCCTGGGCCAGCCTTCTGCAAATACACACCATCTTCCCTAAATTTCTCATAACACCACCAAGGGCTTGCTCCTTGCCTCAACCACTACCCTTCCAGGCTACTCTTACACAAGACATAAGAACGTGGACTTCTCTTCCAAGCATCCTAAACTAAACATGTTGTGGGTTGAATTATGTCCTTACAAAAGATGAAGTCCTAACCCCAGGTACTTGTGAATGTGACCTTATTTGGAAATAGGATCTTTACCTAATACAAGAAATCAATTCAATATAAGGTCATATTGGATCACAGTAGGCCATAATCCAATGACTGCTGTCTTACAAGAAGAGGGAAATTTGGATCCAGATGTAAAGGGAAGGCAACATTGTGAAGGAAGTCAGAGGCAAAGATTGGAGTTATGCTGCCACAAGCCAAGGAATGCCAAGGACTGTCAGAAACCACTGAAGAGAGGCTCTAGAAGAAAGACATGAAACAGTTTCTCCCTGAGGGTTTCCTGAAAGGACCAACCCTGCTGGCATCTTGATTTCAGATTCTGGCCCCTGTACTGTAAGGAAATACATTTCTGTTGCTTTAAACCTCCGAATGTGTGGTAATTTGCTGCATCAATCCAAAGAAATTAATAGGGTAAAGATAGTAGCTATGCTACTCAATATAATTCTACCTCCATCCACATGCACAAACCACTGCACTTTCTTGTTGATTTAGGTTGACAAAGATGAATCTATTTTGCCATTCCAGCAGGAGGGGATCCTGTGCACACTCCCCTGCCTGGCAGAGTCCCCACTGGGGTAATCTGCATGCATTGACATCATCTGGTTATAAAGTGAAAGTTAACGTGGCAGCACGGCGGTGTTCCCGTTAACTACTGATTTGTTTTCTCATTTGTGTAAACACGAACTGAACTATCTGCGAAGCCAGGAGAAAGAAACCTCATCAGGGAGTCTTATAGGTTGTGTAAGTGTTTCCGACACCTGGGCCTCTCTGTACATACAGAATCCTATATCTGAGCTGCTTATTTCTTTTGCAAACAAAACGTTCAAAATTCTTAGCACACGATATTCATCTGAATCCCTCAGGAAAATAAACATTATGCACTAAAAATAAAACCAGCTACCCTGCAATTCAGGGACCCAATTCATACTACTGCCTCAGTCTGACAAAAGCAGGGTGGTCTATGGTCACAAAACCTGGGCAATGAGAATATATTCTAGAGTTATCCTAAACTACCCTCAAAGTCTCAAAACCAAGTATAAACATGGCAGTGTCCAACACCCTAGGCTACCCAGTGAAGGGTATTTTTGAAATCTTTCCCCTTTATAACAGCAATCTGTCAGTCCACGGGCCATTTGTATTTCTTCCCTAGTCTTAATTGAATTCAGAGAATTAGTGAGATTGCCAAAGAGCAGGATTTCAATCAGATAAGGAATGACTGAAGCCATATAAAGTATAGGTCTTGGGAAAAAAACCTGAGAAAACAGAGAAGGTAATATTTCTCCAATTGCAATAACATTTCTTAGAACATGGAGATTCTAGGAGAAATCTAGTATCCTCTCTTTGCAAGTCATCAAATCCACCTTCCAGGGGGACTGGGGATATATTGTTTAAGGATACAAACTTGCAGCCAGTAGATAAATGAGTCCTGGAGATCTAAACACAGTGTAATGATTATAGACAACAATGTTGTATTATACTTCAAAGTTGCTAAGAAACTAGATCTTGTTACCACCACCCAAAAGAAACGATAATTATCTGAAGTGATAGAAGTATTGGTTAGTGCTATGGTGGTAATCATACTGTAATATATAAATGTATCAAATCAATACTTTGCATACCTTAAACTTACATGCCATGTGTCAATTATATCTCAATTTAAAAAAAATCCAATTTCCTATACCCTGTGATTATTCATTCAAGACAACATTTGAATGTCTTACTCACTCTGAGTAAAGGAGGCCAGGCATAACTAAGATGTACAATATGCTGTCCCTGTACTCATGGTGATGACAATCTAATGAACAAGCTCTCACTGGAAGGTCTGCTTTGGAGTCTGAGAAATAGTTAGCAATTGGCAGCCAAAATATCTATATCTATTTTCTATCTCTGACACTAATAGTTATCTGTGTTGTAGTCCCCATATCTCTTAAAGCTCGGTTACATTAATATCAAAATGGGGAAACTTACTCGGGTTCCATTAGAACCTGGTTGGCTGATATCTTCATTGAGCAGAGTTGCCCACTCTCCCTGTACCACCAGCCTATCTCCACCCTCTTATATAATGGAGAAATAAACTTCTCTTGCTTGAGATTTTGTAAGTTTTGTCTCTGTTATATAAGCTTAACCCATCCCTAACTATGCCCCCTTCTTGCCTCCATGTGACATTATCCTGTTCTTGTGTCAGGGAAGATTATGTTTTAGGATACACCGTTTATCTCAATGATATCAATAAAAGCACTTCATGTCAAGGATTGTATTTGCGAGGATTGTACACTGAATGGTACATCATAATAATAGGTAGTACCTTTCCTGTATAAATTTTGACACTTTGAAAAGGTGGATAAATAATAAAGTTATATAATATGCTATAAAAAATGGGGCAACTTTGCTTTTCTTACATTCTCATTAAGAAGATAAAGCACATGAGACCATTTTGAAATTCAAATCATCTAACAAGTGTAACCTACATTTGTTACAGTTTTTTGATAAAGAGTGCTTTAGTATCTTCCCGAGTCCTTTGAAGCTCATAGCTTCATTGCCAAACAGCTCTGAACGTGAGGCTTTCTATTCTTATCTCATAGCTTGGCTCTCCTTGGTGGATAGATAATATTCTTGTGCCACACAAATCTTAAAATTAGACTGAATATTTTTACAAGTACCTCAAAAAGTAAAGAGAAAGCTAAATGTTAGTGAGAAATTAAGATTTTACTAAAGATTCCATAGGGAAGATGAAGAGAAAATTCACATCACTCACTACAGAGCAAAGAACTGTACAATCGTCCCTTAAATCCTTAAATATTTCTGTTACCTTGGAAAACCTGTCTCTGGACAAATAGGTAAACTTTACTCTTCATATATTGCCTTTATCTCTTTCTTTGTCTCTCTTGTCTTTACTCAAACTCTTTATTTTCTTGTTTTCTGGAAAGCATCCTAAATATATATGTGTGTGTATATATATATTATATATATATATATATATATATATATATATATATATATATATATATACACACAGAGGGAGAAAGTATAATTAACATACCATATAATTCATTTATTAAGTGGTGTAATTTAATATTTTGGTATAATCACAAGGTTGTGCAACGATTACCACCATCTAATTTAGACCATTTATTGCCACAAGAACTCCCATACCCATTAGTATTCTCTCTCTATGACCCTTCACCACACCACACTCCCCACACAGCCCCTAATCTATTGTCTCTCTCTCTCCAGATTTACTAACACTGGACCTTTCATGTAAGTGGAATCATACAATATATAGTTGTTTGTAACTGGCTTTTTTATTGTCAAGTAATATTCTACTGTATGGATATACCACACTATATTTAGCCATTCATCATTTATGGACATTTGGGTCATTTCCAATTTCTGGCTATTATGAATAATACTGCTATGAACATTCATATACAAGTTTTTGTGTGAACATATGTTTTTATCTTCTTAGGTAAATACTTAGGAGTGGAATTGCTAGATCTGAAGGTAACTTTATGTTTGCCATTCTGAGAAATGGCCAAACTGTTTCCTAAAACAGCTGCACAATTTTACATTCCCACCAGCGATACATGAGGGTTCCAATTTCTCCACATCTTCATCAATACTCATATATCTTTTGATGCATTAGTGGATTGGAAGTAGAACCTCATCATGGTTTTTATCTGCATTTTCCTAATGACTAATGATGTCAATCAGCATTTTGTGTACTTATTGACCATTTGTAAATATACTTTGGAGAAATATCTGTCAAAATATTTTGCCTTTTATCCTAGTCTGTTCAGGCCACTATAACAAAAATAACATAGACAGAGTGACAAACAACAAACATTTATTTTTCACAGTTTAGCATCTGGGAAGTCCAAGGTGAAGGTACTAGCAGATTCAGTGTCTGGGAAGGAACTGCTTCTTGTTCACAGACAGCCAATTTCTCTCATTGCATCCTCACATGTTAGAAGAGGCAAGGCTCTCTCTGGAGTCTCTTTTATCAGGGCACTAATCCCACTCATGAGGGCTTCATCTTCATGATCAGCTTAACTCCCAAAGGTCTCACCTCCAAATATCAACACATTGGGAATTAGTTGTCAACATATGAATTTTGGAGGGACATAAACATTCAGTCTGTAAAAATGATAATTTTATTTATTTATCTTTTTGTTATTGAGTTATAAGAGATTTTTTAATGTAAAACTCCTTTATCAGATGTATAATTTGCCAACATTTTCTCCCATTTTGTGATTTGTTTTTCCTTTCTCAATACTAGTGTTTTCTGAACGAAAGTTCACATTTTGATGTAGTCCAATTTATCTATTTTTTGGTCACTTGTGCTTTTGGTGTTACATCTAACAATTTACAGCCTAATCCAAAGTCACAAAGATTTACTCCTATGTGTTCTTTTAAGAGTTTTATAATTTGTCCATGGTATGTGGAAAACACCCAACCTCATTATTTTGTATGTAAATAACCATTTTTCTCAGCATCATTAATTTAAAAAACTATTCTATCCCCATTGAATTTCAGATCCCTTGTTGAAAAATAATTAACCATAAATGTACGGTTTTAGTTCTTGTTTTTTAATTTTGTTCCATTGACCTATATGCCTATCCTCATGCCAGTTCTACACTGTATTGATTATAATTGCTTTACAGTAGGTTTTGAAGTTAGGAAGTGTGAATCTTCCTGCTTCACTCTTCCTTTCCTAGTTTCCTAAAGTGAAAGTTTACATTACAAATTTGAGATCATTCTTTTTAAAATATAAGTATTTATAGCTATAAATTTCTTTCTGAGCACTACTTTTACTGTATCCCATAAGTTCTGATGTGTTGTTGTTTTCATTCATCTCTAGATATTTTCTAATTTTCCTTGTGATTTCTTCTTTAAACCATTGGTTATTTAGAATTGTGTTAATTCCCAAAGTATTTGTGAATTTCTCAAATCCCATTCTGTTACTGATTTCTAATTTTATTCCACTGTGGTCAGAATACATACTTTGTATAATTTTAATGCTTTTACATTGAATGAGGTTTTACATGTTCTATTCTGGTGAATGTTCTATGTTATATTATAACTATGTTGCATGGAGCTCTCTACAGATATTTATTATACTTATTTGATTTACAGTGTTATTTAAGACTTTCATTTTCTTGCTTATCCTCTGCCTAGTTGTCCTGTCCATTATTGAACAAAAGGTATTAAAATCTCTTATTATTATTGTTAAATTATATACTCCATTCAATTTTATCCGTGTTTTCTTCATGTTTTTTGGGAGCTCTGTTTTTAGGTATATATATGTTTATAATTATTATAATTGTTATAATTTTATGGTGGAACAATCCTTTTATCAGTGTGAATGTCTTTTTTTAATCTCTAGTAATATTTTTTGCTAAAAGTTTATTTTGTCTGTTATAAGTACACCACTTTCTTGTGATTATTTTTATATTATCATTTTCTATCTTTTTACTTTGAAACTACTTGTTTCTTTTAATTTGTATGATATATAACCTGATTTTTTTAGCAATTTCTGTCTTTTTCTTAGATTAATTCATATATAATGTTATCACTGATATGGTTGGAAATACATGTGCCATTTTACTTTGGTTTCTATATGTCTCATTTTTTTGTTCCTTTATTTCTTCTTTATTGTCTTTTTTTAAAATTGAGTCACTATTTTCTAGTGTAACATTTTAATTTCTTTGTTTTAAATTATGTTTTGAGTTACATTCTTAGTGGTTGCTCTAGGATTTACAATATATACCTTAAGTTATCAGGATCCACTTTCAATTTGTACTGATTTTCGTCAAGTGAAAATAGAAAATTTACTATTACATAGCTCAATTTATCCTCTCTTTTTTATTCTATTATTCTTGTACATTTTACCTTTATTTATGTTACATACCCATAAATACATTGCTCTAAGTATTACCTTATATAATATTATGTCTTTAAAAGAGGTTGAAAGACGAAAGACAAACAAGTATAGTTTTATAGAGTTTGTTATATTAACCATCTTACTTTCCCTTGCAGGTTTCCTTTATTTCTTCTTGCAGTCTTCAGTTACCACTTGTTTTAATTTCTTTACTCCAGTGAAGCTTTGTTTCTACCTTTCTCCTTTTTGCTACTATTATCAAATATATTACATTTCCATATAAGTCCAGCAATGCATTTATACAAAAATTGTTTTGTACAACTGCTTTTTAAATCAGTTAAGAAAAGAAAGGAGAATAGATATGCAGTTATACTGTCTTTTGTAATTGCCTACATAGTTAACTTTACTGGTGCTCTTTTTTCAAATGGGTTAGAATTACTATTTGATCTCACTTGCTTTAATCTTGTAGAACTTTTTTTTTTTTTTTTTTTTTTTTTTGCGGTACGCGGGCCTCTCACTTCTGTGGCCTCTCCCATTGCAGAGCACAGGCTCCGGATGCGCAGACTCAGCGGCCATGGCTCACGGCCCCAGCCTCCCTGTGGCATGTGGGCTCCTCCCAGACCAGAGCACGAACCTGCGTCCCCTGCATCGGTAGGCAGACTCTCAACCACTGTGCTACCAGGGAAGCCCTCGTAGAACTTCTTTTTGTATTTTTTGTAAGGCAGGTCTTTTTACAATGGATTCTCTTTCTCTGTTGTTGTTTAATCTGGGGATTTATTTAACCTCTTTATTTAAAAGACAGTTTTGAAGATATAAGATTCCTGTTTAATAAGAGTGTGTGTGTGTGTGTGTGTGTGTGTGTGTGTGTTTTCAGCACTTTGACTATGTCGTTCCACTGCTTTCTGCCCTCCATTATATCTGATAGAAAGTCATATGTTAATCTTTTTTTTCCTTGTATAGTATGTCATTTTTCCCTTTCTGCTTTCAAGATTTTTCTCTTTGTCTTCATGTTTCTATATTTTGACTACAATATGCCTAAGTGTGGATAATATCTCTTGGTTTATCCTACTTGAAATTTGTTAAACTTCTTAGATGTGTAGATTAATTTTTTTCAAAAATATGTTTATAGCCATCATTTCTTTGAATAATTTTTCTGTCCCCTTCTTTCTCTCTTCTCCTGAAATGTCCATTATATGTTGGTACATGTAATGACATCTCACATTTCCCTGAGACTCTGTTCACTTTTCTTCATTCTTTTCCTCTCTGTTCCTTAGATTACATAATCTTTATTGCTATATATTCAAGTTAGATTATTCTTTGTTTTGCCAGTTCATATCATCTATTAATCTCCTCTAGTAATTTATGTATTTTTTCATTTTGGTTATGGTGATTTTTTTTTTCTTTTATGTAGTATGCGGGCCTCTCACTGTTGTGGCCTCTCCCATTGTGGAGCACAGGCTCCGGACACGCAGGGTCAGCGGCCATGGCTCATGGGCCTAGCTGCTCTGCGGCATGTGGGATCCTCCTGGACCGGTGCACGAACCCGCGTACCCTGCATCGACAGGCAGACTCTCAACCACTGCACCACCAGGGAATCCCGGTTATGGTAATTTTTAACTTCAAAATGTTCATTTGTTTCTTTTGAATGATTTCTATCCCTACATTGATATTGTCTATTTAATAAGATGTTATAATACTTTCCCATAATTTTTTAAGCATGGTTTCTTTTACTTCTTTGAACATATTTATAATAGCTGTTTTGAAGCTTCTGTGTACTAATTATGACTTCATGGGCCCTTCAAGGCAATTGTATTACTTGTTTTCTTTTTCTCTTTTTAGGTCACAATTTTTTTGCATGTTTCATAATTTTTTAAACAGTATATTTTAGATAATATATTGTAGCAGCTCTGGATACTGACTTCTATCTTTTCACCAGGGGTTGTTGCTGTAGTTTTCTTGGTCACTAGTTTATTTGTTTAACAACTTGACTCTACTAATCCTGTAAAGTCTATTTCCCTGACAGTGTGTCTCAGATAGCTCTACTCAAAATTTTTCTCTTATTTTTATATTTTATCCTGAGTATGAGGAGTCACCCCTGGATTGGCTAAGGCACTTATTAATTAAAGGTTGTTTAACCAACTTGACAAGTTAGATTTTTACACTTTACTGTTAGATGTGTGTGTGGCTTTAAGACTACTATCATAGTTGAGGGATTAATACTTTTGTTCCACATTAAGTGAGGAGCCAAGTAACTTGGTTTCTTTCACCAATCATTCCTGATAAGGAAAACTTGAATGAACATAGTCTTCTAGACTCCCAGGAATAAATGTAATTTTGTTTTTGTGTGGGTCCCTATGACCTATCCTTGGGTCATAGTAGCTTAGTTTTCACTCAGTGTATGGCCAAAGGTTGTGTTTAATATTTCTGTGCCATTGAGGTTCTTGTGACTTTAAGGTTCTTCTGCTTTGTGTTGATGAGTGTCTGTGTGTTGCTTGGAGATGCTTTCAAGTTTGCCCCACATCTTGCAATAATACTCCCTGAGTAGGTGCAGCCTACACATGTGCACAGACTTTCTGCCCTCTGGTTTAGATTCTGAACCATGGAAGGCCCTTCTTAAGTTGTCTCTTTTCTTTGTTCTCTCTATTAAAATTCTGGCTGATCTGCTATTTTATTCAGATTGTGGAGCTATCAGTCTCCTTTTAATTGTCCTCCACCAAGACCTCCATTTTTTTTAGACAATGCCCTTAGGTATGGTGTTTCTCAAGCTATGCTCTAAATAAGGTTAGTCTCTGAAGCAATGAAGCTCTGCAAGAGTTTTAGTTAACTGCAAAGTTAGAGTCAGCATAGTCCACACAAGATGACCCTCATTTCTGTCACCAACTACAAATTCTGTGGTTCTCCAAACCACCTTCATTTTCTTTAATTCATTAGAAAGACTCCCATAACACACTGGAAGCTACTATATTCACAGTTACAGTTTATTACAGAGAAAAGAAACATATTAAATTAAGCCAAGGGACAGGACACATAAGACAGAGTCTAGGAAAATTATCAAGTGCATAGCATCCATTGTCCCTTCCCTATGGAGCCACAGACATATTACTTTCCTGACACCAATGCACAACAGCACATACTGACATCTTAATGAAAACTACGGAAATACAGACTTCATTAGGTCTCTTGTTATTTTCTAGCTAGTTCTTAAAGAGTTTGAGAGTCAGCAGACCTGAGCTTTCATTTTATAGATAGGAAAACTGAGTCTCAAGCAGATGTTATAACTGGTCTATGGTCACCAAAAGCATTGTGACATGTTGGGACTAAAGTCTAATATCCTGGGGTTCCTGTGAGCACTCAAGTATAAGAGGCCAACCTGGAGTGTTTCATGTATTTTAAAGAAAATACTTTTGTATAGTAAGATAATATTACCTATTTAGGGACCCTTGTGACTTTCTTTTAAGATAACTTCCTCATCTATTACAGCAGTCTCTCCTCATGTAATGCCACTGTATATAGTTTCAATTTTTATGTCCACATCTTTTCTTTCTATGAACTTTACACAGTCAAAACTCCATTTCACATATGAGAATCCTGAAGCAAATAGAGGGTGGTGATTTTCCCAGTGTTACCTAGCTTGTTACACAATCCACAGTAGAAGCCACAGTTCCTTACTTTCAGTGCAGGCCTCTTTGCCAATATGCCCCATTTTGCTGACTGTTGTTTCTATCAGAATCAAAGGATATCTCCTGTCCTCCTACCTTAAGCATCAGCATGTGAAATTACAGCCCCTCTGGGTAATTATTCCTCTCTTAGGTCTCCAGCTTGATGCAACATTAGAACCCTCATTCACTCTTCATTTTCTTATGTATTAAATAGAGACAATAATAACCTGACTTCTATTTGTCTTACAAACTCACACCTTCACTTTTTCCCTACTTGCTATTTAGGATGCATGCAATTTTGATTTTTTTTTTTTTTTTTTTTTTCTGATCTATGGATTTTGGAAGTGAGAGAAAAGTTAAGTACTATCTCTGGTGCCAAGGTACTGAGAAAAGCCCACAAACTCCTATGTTCAAAAGCAGGTGCAGGAGATCAAAAGATAACAGATACAAGAAAGATGCCTCTGAGAATAAACATGCCTCGACTAAGACTAAATGATGAAATAATAGACTGATTCCTTCCCTCAAATATCTCACCGTGGTCATGGGATAAAAAAAATGGCTCAAATTGGGGAAAGATTATACAACCTTGCAGAGGAGAGGGAATGTTTTGTTTTGTTTTATTTTGCTTGTGACTTACATGAATGCTGTATAAATGAACATGTTGGAACTAGATTGAATATGTCCACTTTCTTGCTTATATGAGATGACAGATATGACATCAATATGATTTATTAAGTCTGTGAACTAGAGCATAAAGTTTCTCTATTTTATCATGTTGCCACAAAGATCATAGCTATTAAATGGGTATAATATATTTACAGTTCCTACGCCAACTTGGTCCTATCAACTGAAATAATTTTCATGTGGATAGAGGCAGACATACCACAAAGCTGAAGAAAATTAGCTTCAGGGTCCCTTATTTGCATGGATTTCTTAAGACATCCTGAGAGGTAATTTGTAATGGATTCACATGATTATATATTTCTGGAATTTTTTTTCAAAATAAATACTTTTAATCTCAATGGGTTAAGACAAATGTCTCTTTCTATTGCACTTTGACTTTCCTTCTGTTGTACTGTTCTTCATATGGGATGAATTTAATTAACTGTGGGCATTTTTGGATTCCATATAAGTGGAAATCTATGAACACATCACTTTTTAATTAGTTGGATCTATTTATATCACTATTATGTCAGAAATACCATTACCACCCTTGTGCTAGTCACTTATACTGGTGGCATGGCAATTTAGGACCAAAGGTTCATATCATGACAAATGTGTCTTTTGGTGTCCATAACTAGGAATACACAAGTAATGTAAGAGAAATGAATGAAATTTACAAAGTCAGAATTTAGTCTGTGAAAATACTTTCAGTCATCAGACAAGTAAGTAGAAGGTAGTTTTCATTGATTCTTAGTCAAGACAGATTTTTTACTTCAAGAAATATATTAAGTAAAGTACAAATTTACATGATTTAAAATTAAAAATACACCATGATTTTTAAATAATTTATGGGAATAATATGACAGAATTTATCAGAATTCTTGTGTTTCTAGGGCATGAATATATAGTAATACTGCAAACTATAATCATGTCTGCAACAGCTCAAGGATGAAAGAAACTTAATAAAGGTGCTGCTAAATTTTACAACAATCCTAAATATTTTCACAGCAATACCTCTAGTAAGTTGTTAAGTTGAAAGGTTTCTAAATTATCATTCATAGTGATGCTAAATGTAGAACAACCATGGTATAAAAAAAAATGACTTACCATTATCTCTTTACATCCTCCATGGGAATTATGTTATCAAATTCTTGTAATGTAAAAAGGTGATGAGTGTGCAGACAAAAGTGTAGGAAAGAAAAGGTATTATAAGGGATATGTCAGGAAATTAATGTATGAAATAGTACATTATTTTCCTAGATCTTGTGATATTGGCAATATTTGTCAGCTTGTTCAAATGTGACTTTTGCTGTGATCTTTTTGTCTTTCTGATTGAACACTTTACACCTAATTGTGTATTTGTTACTATTAATACTTTTAATACTTAAAAATTATTAATACTTTTAAAATTATTTCCCCAATTTTTATAATCTTTCAGCTCTTCAAACCCTTTATGTGCCCCTGGGTATGAACATCATACATTATTCTTATCCTTCAACAGTGCTCATAGCCAGGCAAAATGAGGTTTGCAAAGCATTGTGGAGAGCTAAGAGTAGAACTTGGCAAAATTTCCCATGCATTATAATTTCCCAGGGGGCTTGTTAAATAAAACACAGAGCACTGGGTTTCTTCCCCTAAATTTCTGAGTCAGTGGGTCTTAGATGGGGCTGATAATTTGCTTTTCTGTAAGTTCTAAAGAGGTGCTGATGCTGCTGGGACCACATCTTGAATGACAATGGTCTACACTTTAGAGGAACATAAGTCATTAAAGATTAGTCAGGGATTTAAGCAGTAAGTGAGGAGGTTAAACTCCTACTTTGTTGCTGGTAGAGGTTCTTGCTGACTTATTAATAATATAGTGGGATAAAACAAAATAATAAAAACCAAGTGATATGTTAACTGACACCAAGGTTCCTCTTAGCAAAAGAATTAGCAAGCCAAGATTTAGGAAGAAATCACAAACAAATTAAATTGAGATGAATAAAATTATCATAGCAAATTGGAGATAAGGGGCAGGAGAATAAATAAAAAAGAGAAAGGACTCAGATAGGAGAGAAAGGTCTAGGAAGATGAACCTATGGAGATGGGTGATTCATGAGAAATTTCAGATGAAGGAAGGGTAGAGAATTTCCAAGAGCAAACATGTCTAATATTCCATTTTAATTTGTTTCTGTTGCTGTGTTATAAATGTCCTATACTGCCTCAAGCATGCAGTAAAAGTCTACTTTATATGTACAGCCAGGCTTGTGATAATAGGGAGTAAAATGATGGGGAAACAAACAAATAAAATTTAAAATTAAGTAATGACTCCTGCTCAACATTCATTCTTTTGCTGAAGATTATGTATAAGGAGAGTCTCAAATCTATAACTTATAGGTGGATCTAAGATTGGATAAATAGGAGTGTAGTGCCCACTGTGCAATTGGAAGCTGCAGAGCTGAATGGTGGGGAAAATAGAATGTATATTTCATAAAAGCAGCTTTTGAGCACATAATTCAGGAGCATATGGGAGGCAAGCCCCATATTTCCAAACAATACTGGAGAAAAGTGACTGTATTAGTTTGTAGGTCTATCATAATAAAGTGTTACATATTGTGTGGCTTAAACAACAGAAATTTATTTTCTTTCAATTCTGAAGGCCAGACGTCCAAGACCAAGGTGTCAGCAGGATTAATCTTCTCTCCTTGGCTTGTCAATGGCTTGTCTCTCTGTGTCTTCACATGGTTTTACCTTCATGTGTCTCTAGGTCGAAATCTTTCTATAAAGACAGTAGTCGTATTGGATTAGAGCCCACCCTAATGACCTGATTTTAACATAATTGGCTCTTTAAAGAATGTAGTCACATTCCATATTCATTATAGTCACATTCTGAAGCACTGGGAAATAGGATTTCCATATATTAATTTGGGGAGGATCTAGTTCTGCATCAGAGTGACCTTTGAAAGGAGCAGACTACTTCCTGGATAACAAAAGTTAAAAAAAAAATAGTAATAGTAACAATTCAACAAATATTTATTGAACAAACTGTAGTTCTAGAAACTGACCAGTGAACAAAATAAATAAAAGAGTTAATTCGGATGAGCTAGTGTAGGGAGACAAATAATAAATAGCTAAGTGACATGGTGGGTGTTAATAAATGCTATGAAGAAAATTCTAGTAGAAAAGGAAACAGTAAATGCTGGATGGAAGGCTGGTCTGCTATATTAAATACAATAGCCAGGAAAATTCTCACTGACCAGGAACATCTAGGCAAAGACATGCTTAGAGGTTGAATATCAGTTGAATATCAAGTGATGATAATAATAGCATTATATGTACTTACTATCTGTGTTATTTTATCAGCTTTTAGTGCCTATTGTATATTAGACATAGTTCTAAGCACTTTACATTCACTATGTCATCTTTAGTTATCTCATTAGCCTAATAAGATAGGAACTTTCACTCTCATCTTTTGATAAATGATGAACTTGAAGCTCAGAGAAGAGTAATTTTCTCAATATCACACAGTATGAACAAGGCAGATTTTGATTCCAACATTTCCTGAATCCAAGCCTAATAATCTTCTTATGGTTTTACAATAGGTGTTTAATATATATGCGTCCAGATTTTGAAAGTACCAGCTGGTAGAACCATATTGTCACTACATGTGAGATCTCACTGAGTTCAGTGCTGCCAGATAACTATAACCTCACATAAATTATTTTATTCAAGGCTCATTTTCTTCATCTCTGAAGTGGGGTTAGCAGTGTTCTTCTCAGGGGATCATGGTGAATATTAAGGGTTAATCTTTGTTAACCATTGAGCATACTATCTGGCACATATCAGGTGCTCAGAAATAAGAGTTGCTATCATCATCATTATCACCATCATCATCATCATCACCATCATTATCATCATCATCATCACCATCTACCATTGTCATAATGGCTCTAGGTAACCTCCCATCCTAGCAAAATAATCCCATCTGTGAGAAAAAAGGATTAGACTAAGTGATCTCCAAAATCCTTCCTACCTCTAATACTTTATGAATCTATTTAAAATTCTCAAGTGAGGAAAACAGTGCTATTGAAATGCTGGAAGTGTATACTTGGTTCTAAATAGAACATAGACATGTCAAAGGGCATTTGACATATTTCCCAGACATAGGTGAAGGTATAGAGAAATTATCTACAGTGAGCCTTTATGTTGATGAACACTGAAGAGCTTGATGATTTGTGCTTTTCTGTCTGTCCTACTTAGAGTCAAAATTGAGAGTTGTGCACTTATAACGGAACATTCATTCACAAATTAAGCTAGATGTAACAGAGAGCTCATTGAAAATGAGAACATTTTAGCCCATGACAACCACAAACCAGTACAAACATCTCTATAGAATGTTCTCATCCATGAAGGACAGAATAGGAAAGTTTCCAAACTTTTTTCCTCTAAGTTCTGGCTTGAATCTAATATTTTTCAATTCAATGTTATATTTTTCTGAACAGAGAAAAATAGAAACTAGATGTTAGGCCAAAATCAAAACATGAAAAACAAAAAAACTAAGAGATTATTTGGCTCTAGCTTTTACCCTATGTAGGAAAGCCCAAAACATTGTCAGACAGTTCTGCCTAAATTATTTCAATAGCTGGTGATTCATTACCTTAGAGCAGCCCATTTATTATGTTCAAATTATTAGATTCTTCTTGAGCTTCTACTCAATATAAGAAAATGTGAGGAACTTTATCCCCTGCCCCCCAAAAAGAAACAAGGATTCAAAGCATTCCCACATAGTAAAAGACCAGAGATAGAGTCATTATGTGAAATAGAGGGCTGAACCAGCCAGGAACATATATGGATGACTGCTTATACCACTGTTCAGGAGAAGGGGTGATAATGGATTGCGTGCCTGGGTCTTCAGCGGATTCAAATACAGTTATATTCAAAAGCCTCAAAGAGATTAACCTGGACAGGGAGTGAAACACCTG
Organism: Phocoena phocoena; assembly: GCF_963924675.1. Taxonomy (NCBI): domain Eukaryota; kingdom Metazoa; phylum Chordata; class Mammalia; order Artiodactyla; family Phocoenidae; genus Phocoena; species Phocoena phocoena. The sequence goes on along the minus strand of NC_089223.1, from coordinate 99,230,496 downwards.
TCTCACAGTGAGAAAACTATTACAGATGTACTAATTTAGTGGTTAAATTCATTGCTTTGAGGTAGTTTGTTAAGGACCAATAGTTAACTACAATGCTGTGAAACTGAGCTAAAGTCACCAATATGAGGTCTGATTCTCAACTGGAGAAACCAATGAACAAGACAGAAGCAATTGCAAAATCTTTACATAGAGAGGTAAGGATGAAATTAAAAAAAAAATTCTTAGGAAGCTTTCCCCTCAAGCTGAAGTAAAATTTCATAATTTACTAGAGACACAGATGTCAATCAACCGAGAAAATAAAATAATTACTTCTGAGGAAACGAAAATAATAGCACAATCTTCAAAGGACTTAAAGACAGTTATATTCAAAAGCTTCCAAGAGATTAAAAATACATAAACCATCCAAACCAAAAAAAAATCAAAAAATTGGAAGCAAAGAAAGGTGAGCATAAATCATAACAGATCAAAAATCTATTAGAAAATTTTTAAATCATGGTTTTAAAAAGTCATTACACACTTCTGAGACAGTTCTGTAATCTGAAAGAAGTAGTAAATTTCAAGACAGTCAGAAAAATTCTCCAAGAAAGTAGTCTAGAGAAATAAATAGTTAAAAAATAAGAAAGAGAAGTTAAGTGATATAGATGAATAGATTGAGAAATTCTAATGAAATATCACAATCGGTACTGTAATAAGCTGCCCAACTCTTCCTTCAGTGAGGAATTTGCTGATCCAACTTCTGAGAATACTGTTGGCAGTGTGCATATGTCAACTCTTTATGGGATTTCATCACCTATAAAGAACTGCTTTCCCCAACCTCAAAACACTTACTGGACTGGCCCTCATCCAATAACCAATTCATATGGGAGAATAAAGGGATGATTGTCTTGTTTTATTTGAGGATAATTCATGATAGCATCTTCATGTGTTCACTCATGTTTCTTTCAGCCTCCTACTATAGGTCTTGAGCCTAAAGATATTGCTTAAAAGACATTATGGATTCGAACTTAGCATTTGCTTCCTGAGAAACCCAATGGAGCCATTTAGTTCCAGCAATGACTCATGAAACCAGATGCTAAGACAGGATTTTACAACTGTATCACTCACCACATGGATGCCAAGAAAGAATACATTTCTAGCTTCTGGCACAAGTGGGTGGTCTAATTGTTACAGTGAATAAGTTAACAAATGTGATTAAATGGAAATCACATAAAAAAGAGGGCAGAAAAAGGGAACAAAGAACAAAGGAGATAAATAGAAAGAAAATAGTAACATGAAAGACTTAAACTTAACAGCATCAATTATCACATTAAATGTAAATATTCAAATATCTCAACTAAAAGGCAGAGATTGTCAGATTGCATTTTTTTCAAGCAAGACTCAACTATATTGATTCTATATTATAATTCTATATATAATTGTGAGCTTTGTGTTGCAATGCAGATAAGTTACTTGGACGTTTTGAATATTTAGGCTTTGCTTTTATGACATGTTGGATGCATCTGGGGAAGTGCTTAATTGAAGGTTTATATTTTCTCTTACTGAGGTAAGACTTTCCTGAGTGTTCTACCCAATTCCTCATGAATTATGGAATTTTCCAGTCTGACTGGTGAGAACAGGCAATATTTCTGGTCTAGTGTGAGTTCCAGGCACTGTCCTCAACTGTCCTTTTGAATATTTCTTTCTGAAGTCCTGGATTATTTTCCTCACATGTATGCCCTGATTCTTCATGGAATAGTCTAATGGGATATTCAGAATGGGTCAGCTCTCTCCTCTCTGGCATTCTGTCAAGCAAATTCTAACCACCTTTTTTCTGCTGGACTCTCAGCTCTTTCTCTATTCCCCCACACCTGAACCATGGCCTGGAGATTCTCTCAAGGAAAGGAATCAGGAAATCATAGGGTTCAACTCAAGTTTTCCATTTCTAATCAATCACTATCTTTTTCTTTTTTGCCTGATTTCCAATGTCTTGAAAACCAATATTTCATATATTTTTTTGTCTTTATTCTGTTAGCTATTTCAAGTTGGAGGAAAATCTGAGGCTAAAGTCCCTCTTACCTCATTTTAGTTGAAAATACAAGAATGACATAATATGAAAGGAACAAAAGCATGGTTCAAACATTCATAAACCATGTGATCTCAATCCCATGGAAAAAATACATACAAATATTGGCAGATTATACAGAAAAGAGTGAAGAGGATATCTATTAAAATATATTCTATTTAAAAAAATTACAACACTGAACAAGCTTCAGTTTCAAATTCAGAAAATAAAATGATTTTTAGAAAGATTTTTAATGTTACGGGAAATTGGTTGTGTACAATGCTAGTAAAAATTGCAAATTTCAAAACTCCATATAGCCATGTTCCTCAAGCTACGTTAGAAGTTCCCTGGGATACCACAGCAAACTCTCAGAGGTGCTGCAGGATAGCTTATATTTTGAGAGAAATACAGTTATATTCAACATCTGTTGGATGCTACAAAAACTACTAGCTCAAGGTGGTTCATATTTTCAAAAGTAGTCTATGTTCCATTCCTTTGGGGATGTCATATCTTTGTAACACTGAGTTGTCAACAGTTGCTATGATTAAAAAGTACTTGTGTAAACAGTGTGGAGCAGGAAATTAGGGTGGTAGTATCCAATCTAATTCCAAGGATTAGTGGAATCGAGCCATGCAGTGCTTGATAAGTGCACTGTTTTTATCCCATTAGTGAATAATTATAATTATTTAAGAAGCAAATAAAAATGTTATTTTTATTTCCATTTATTTATTATTTTTTTAAATAGCTATAAGTTTTGAGGACACAAATACTTAAGTTGTTTAGAAATAACTACTTAATAAGTGGAAATCTTAGATATCTGTCCTAGGAGGTGCCATGAAAAACATTCTAAGATGTTCAGTGTGCCAAGAAAGATGGAGACCTTCTACCAATAGCATGATCATACAGATTCATACACACAAGACCAAAGGAAATACAACATAATGTTAAATATTAACAGTGATTTACTCACACAATCAGAAACATCATTCTTGCTTGTTTGTTTGCTTGTTTGGTCCTGTACTACATTACCACTAACGAGGATTAGATTCAGTTAAATGATTAAGACCAGAGACAAAGAGGAATGTTATAACAACCATGCTCTTAAGGGTAGAATGGGCAATAGCAAAACAAAGGCAATGCTCATCAAGTGGGAAGAGACACTGTTTTGGCAGGTGTGGGGAGTAAGTGTTAGATGAAATCTGTCAATAGACTTGAGGCAGAAATCCAGATGTAAGAAAATAGTTGGCAGTAGGAAGAGCTCAAAACATAAGGAATAGATTCATAAGCAGCACTCTAGGACCAGGGAAATGCAGGAAAACATCACACATCAGCTATTGAGGACCTGGGGTCCTGGGAAGTCTTTCAAAGCAGGCTCTTGAGAATGAATGTTGGGAGGAGTTATATGAGGAAACAGGACAAGGAAGTTATGACTGGAACAAAAACACAAGTCATCTAATTTGGTTAGGGGCTAAGCCCTACTCACGAGCTTTAAGTCAAAGGCAGGATTGATGCTGAGCCCTTAAGCTTGAGTCAAGCTTATTCAACAAGCATCCTAATCAGAGGTAGACTACTGAACCAGATGAGGTTATGAGATATCATCTATGAAAATAAACTGTTTGGCAGGTGATGAGGGAGGAGATAGCATGGTTGACTGCATTTGTTTTTAGTCTCTATCCTGACATTTTTGAGCTTTGGGAATTTGAGCAAATCATACTCTTGAGCCTCAGTTTCCCCCTCCATAAAAAGAGAACAATAATCCACCCTGACCGTGAAGGCTGTTATGAGATACAAGGAATTTTTCCTCAACCAGGACTTAACCTTTTTGAATACAGAAAGTATCTTTGATACACTACTTTCATAAAACTGTCACTGTTTATTTCAACAACATATGTGAAATAGTTTTGAAATGTTTCTGTGTTCCAAACTTTAATGTACCAAACCTTCTTATTCTTCTTTTTTAACTATTGTGGTAAGAGCACCTAACATGAGATCTGCCTTCTTAAATGTTTAAGGGCAAAATACATTTTTGTTAACTATAAGCACAATGTCGTAGAGCAGAACCCTAGAATTTTTCTTATTTTATTTAAGTAAAAGCTTATATTTGTTGAACTGCAACTCCATTTTTCCCTGCCCTCAGATCCTTGGCAACCACCATTCTACTTTCTGTTAAGCAGAATCATGCAGTATTTGTCTTTCTGTGACTGGCTAATTTCACATAGCATATTGCCCTCCAGGTTCATCCATGTTGTCATATATGGCAGGATTCCTTTCATCTTTTAAGACAATAATATTCCATTGTATGTATATACTACAATACATTTCCTTTATCGACTCATCTATTGATGAACATTTAGGTTGTTTCTTTATCTTGGCTCTTGTGAATAATGCTACAATGAACTTGGGAGTGCTAATAACTCTTCAAAATCTTGATTTCAATTCTTTTGGATATTTATGAAGATATTAGATTGTTGGATGATAGAAAAAAAATTGAAATATTTTAATGTATTCTCCATACCATTTCCCATAAAATTTCTATCAACAGTATAAATAAATTCCAATTTCTTCACATCCTTGACAACAATTGTTATTTTTTGATTTTTGATAATAACCCTCCTAAGTGTTATGGAATGATTAGTGATGTTGAGATCTTTTGATATATCTGATGACCGTTAGTATATCTCCTTTTGTGAAATGCCTACTCATGTCCTTCACTCATTTTTTAATGAGATATTTATTTTCTTGCTACTGAGTTCCTTTGATACTTTTAATATTAACCCCTTCTCTGATATGTGGTCTACAAATATTTCCTCCCTTTCCACAGGTTGCTTTTTCACTCTGTCAATTGTTTCCTTTGCTGTGCAGAACCTTTTTAGTTTGATGTTTTGCTTATCTATTTTTGCTATTGTTGCTTACACATTTGGTGTCAGACAAAAGAACTCATTTCTTAGGCCCAAGTCATGAAGCTTTTCCCTTATGTCTTTTTTAAGAGTTGTATAGATTTAGGTCTTACATTTAAATCTTTAATCGATTTTGAGTTAATCAAACCTTCTACTCTCGTTGAGATCACTGCCATTCTTGAAATACTATCTGAAGGCTTCCCTGATGTGCCTGGTCAGAACTAACTTCTCCTTCCACAGTGTTTCTATGGTATTCTGCTTGGATGTACCTCCCTCCTTTCTGTTCTTTGTCTTTTCTCTCTGTACCAAAACTATATTGAGCATAAAAACGAATAAGATATTGTCTTTTTTAAGAATTTGCAATATTTTCTATTAGGCGCCAGATGTTAAATATTTTAGTTTTTGTGGACAAAATATGGCCTTTGTCACATATTACTCTTTATATTTTTGCAACCCTTTAGAAAGATAAAAATTATGCTCAGCTCATGGATTATAAAAGATCAGACTATGGGCTGGATTTGTAGCATAGGCTATGGATTTTCAATGCTGTTATAGAAGACCACAGTTTAATGAGAAAAAATAAAGAACAAACAGCTACAATAATGAGAAATCAAAATACAGGGTGGAAAACAACATACATACAACATTTTGATACCACAATAAGGAAATAACTAACTCTTACCTAGCATCTACTAAGTGTCAGGCCCTGTTCTAAGTACCATACACATATTAATGCATTTAGAACTTACACCAAATTTATGAAGTAGGTATTATTATTAACTCTGTTTTATAGATGAAGAAACTGAGGCATAGACAGCCTATATAACTTGCCCAAGGTCACACAGCTAGTAAAAGAAGACATTGAATTTGAACTCAGTGAATTTGTATTTAGTTCCTACTTATTGAACTCTAATCTACTTTACCCTTTATCTCTATGTGGTAAAACCTATTTATTGTAATACTAGTTGTGACCCATTATTTCTCATATTCTTTTTATCTATTTTATTTTCCCTTTCACCCCCTAGCCAAAAGAATGTCTAAAGAGGTACTTTCTGAGAGTCTTGAATTGGAATACATCTTTGTCTAGTCAGTAATAATTTTTTGAAGGGATGTGGTCTGAAGAAGAGACAAAAAGGATAGATTAAAAACTATAATGTCTAAGAGTGTGAGAATTTTTAAATCTTAAAAAATGAAGCTGAACCCCCACCCCATGTACTTCATATATGGCAAAAGAATCCTAGATTCTCATCAATTGCCATAAACATGGCTGCAAGTATGTTTGTGGGCAGGGGCCTGGGAAATGTGCAGCAGTCTTCTAATATCCAATGTGCATGGACATCAGTCCTTATTTCCATATCTGGGGGATTCTTCTGGCAAAAAACAGTGCTGGATTTGGGGATTCTCAACTGGAGTTAAAGGAATTAAATTCTCTATCTACTTCCTATCTCTCTCCACATTTCATTTCACAGTGCTCTCATACCTTCCTCTATTGTATTTCTATTTGTATTTATACAAAACATGAACCTAAAATAGAGATGTCTGCAATTATAATAATTCACTCAAACCTTTAGATTTTATAGAGTGATTAAATGCATGTTCTTGTTTAATCACTTTTTACGTGCGGATAACATCAAAGATTACAGAAATTAAATGAATTTTGCAAGATCTCACAGCTGATCACAGTCACAGCCAAAAATAAAAATCCAGCTCTGGAAAGTGAGCCCACTGAATCCTCTACATTCAATGTTAACACACCTGTGGTATTTTGAGGAAAACATTATTCTCTCATTGTTTAAATGTCAAGCAAACTTGGCAGGAAACCCAACTCTGTCACTTAAAGGTATATAGTGTTAGATGAGATACTTTGTCTCCCTAAACCTCAGTTTTCTCATCTGTAATATGAATATTTTTTTAACAAATATAATTCCATTATAAACTGCACATACATGGAAGTCACTTAAGAGAAAGTTTACCTTCTTTTTTTTCTTTTAAGAAATGTGATTGAGACAGCAGAAGCAAGAAGAACAACATTCCCAAAGCCTATGAAATGAAAAACACATTCACAGAAAGATAGACAAAATGAAAAGGCAGAGGACTATGTACCAGATGAAGAAACAAGATAAAAACTGAGAAAAACAATTAAATGAAGTGGAGATAGGCAACCTTCCAGAAAAAGAATTCAGAATAATGATAGTGAAGATGAGGAAGGACCTCAGAAAAAGAATGGAGGCAAAGATCAAAAAGATGCAAGACATGTTTAATGAAGACCTAGAAGAATTAAAGAAAAAACACCTAGAAAAATTAAATAAAAAACAAACAGAGATGAACAATATTATAACTGAAATGAAAAATCCACTAGAAGGAATCAATAGCAGAATAACTGAGGCAGAATAACGGATATGAGACCTGGAAGACAGAATTGTGGAATTCACTGCAGTGGAATAGAAAAAAGAAAAAAAGAATGAAAAGAAATGAAGACAGCCTAAGAGACCTCTGAGACAACATTAAATGCACCAACATTCGCATTATAGGGGTCCCAGGAGAACAGAGAGAGAAAGAACCAAGAAAGTATGTGAAGAGATTATAGTAGAAAATTTCCTTAACATGGGAAAAGAAATAGCCACCCAAGTCCAGGAAGTGCAGAGAGTCCCAGGAAGGAAAACCGAAGGAGAAACATGCTGAGACACATAGTAATCAAACTGACAAAAATTAAAGATAAAGAAAAATTATTAAAAGCAACAACGGATAAATGACAAATAACATGCAAGAGAAGTCCCATAAGGTTAACAGCTGATTTCTCAGCAGAAATTCTACAAGTCAGAAGGGAGTGGCACAATATAATTAAAGTGATGAAAGGGAAGATCTTATAACCAAGATGACTCTAGCTGGCAAGGATTTCATTCAGATTCAACAGAGAAATCAAAAGCTTTACAGACAAGGAAAAGCTAAGAGAATTCTGCACCACAAAACCAAATCTACAACAAATGCTAAAGGAACTTCTCTAAGTGGGAAACACAAGAGAAGAAAAAGACCTACAAAAACAAACCCAAAACAATTAAGATAAAGGTAATAGGAACATATATATCAATAATTATCTTAAATGTGAATGGATTAAATGCACCAACTAAAATACACAGGCTCACGGAATGGATACAAAAACAAGATCTGTATATATGCTGTCTACAAGAGACCCATTTCAGACCTAGGGGCACATACAGACTGAAAGTGAGCGGATGGAAAAAGATATTCCATACAAATGGAAATCAAAAGAAAGCTGGAGGAGCAATACTCATATCAGATAAAATGGACTTTAAAATTAAGAATGTTGCAAGAGGCAAGGGAGGACTGCACATAATGATTAAGGGATCAATCCAAGAAGAAAATACAACAATTATAAATATATATGCACCCAACATAGGAGCACCTCAATACATAAGGCAACTACTAACAGCTGTAAAAGAGGAAATCGACAGTAACACAATAATAGTGGGGGACTTTAACACCTCACTTACACCAATAGACAGATGACCCAGACAGAAAATTAATAAGGAAACACAAGCTTTATCTAACACAATGGACCAGATAGATTTCATTGATATTTATAGGACCTTCCATCCAAAGACAGCAGATTACACTTTCTTCTCAAGTGCATATGGAATATTCTCCACGATAGATCACATCTTGGGTCACAAATCAAGCCTTGGCAAATTTAAGAAAATTGAAATCACATCAAGCATCTTTTCTGACAAAAACGTCATAAGACTAGAAATCAATTACAGGAAAAAAAAAAGTAAAAATCACAAACACATGGAGGCTAAACAATAAGGTAATAAATAACCAAGAGATCACTGAAGAAATCAAAGAGGAAATCAAAAAATTACCTAGAGACAAATGACAACGAAAACACAACCTATGAGATGCAGCAAAGGCAGTGCTAAGAAGGAAGTTTACAGCAAAGCAATCCTAACTAAAGAAACAAGAAAAACCTCAAATAAACAATCTAACTTTACACCTAAAGGAACTACAGAAAGAAGAACAAACAAAACCCAAAATTAGTAGAAGGAAAGAAATTATAAAGATCAGAGAATAAATAAATAAAATAGAAACAAAGAAAACAATAACAAAGATCAATAAAAATAAAAGCTGGTTCTTGGAGAAGATCAACAAAATTGAACCTTTAGCCAGATGCATCAAGAAAAAGAGGGAGAGGACTCAAGTCAGTAAAATTAGAAATGAAAAAGAAGAAGTTACAATGGAGAAATACAAAGCATCATAAGAGACTACTACAAGCAACTCTATGCCAATAAAATGGACAACCTGGAAGATATGGACAAATTCTTAGAAAGGTATAACATTCCAAGACTAAACAAGGAAGAAATAGAAAATGTGAACAGACCAATCACAAGCACTGAGATTGAAACTGTGATTTAAAATCTTCTAACAAACAAAAGTCCAGGACCAGATGACTTCACAGGTGAATTCTATCAAACATTTAGAGAAGAGTTAACACTCATCCTTCTCAAACTCTTACAAAAAATTGCAGAGGAAGGAACACTCCCAAACTCATTCTATGAGGCCACCATCACATTGATACAAAAACCAAAGATACTACAAAACAAGAAAATTCCAGACCAATATCACTGATGAATATAGATACAAAAATCCTCAATGAAATACTAGCAAACAGAATCCAGCAGCACATTAAAAGGATCATAAAACACGATCATTGGGATTTATCCAAGGGATGCAAGGAATCTTCAATATACACAAATCAATCAATGGGATACACCATATTAACAAATTGAAGAATAAAAATCATATGATCATCTCAATAGATGCAGAAAAAGCTTTCGACAAAATTTAACACCAATTTGTTATAAAAACTCTTCCAGAAAGTGAGCATAGAGGGAATCTACCTCAACATAATAAAGGTCATATATGGCAAACCCACAGCAAACATCATTCTCAATGGTGAAAAATTGAAAGTATTTCCTCTAAGATCAGGAACAAGACAAGGATGTCCACTCTCACCACTCTTATTCAGCATTGTTTTGGAAGTCCTAGTCATGGCAATCAGAGAAGAAAAAGAAATAAAAGGAATACAAATTGAAAAAGAAGTAAAACTGTCATTGTTTGCAGAAGACATGATACTATACATAGAAAATCCTAAAGATGCCACCAGAAAACTACTAGATCTAATCAATGAATTTAGTAAAATTGCAGGATACAAAATTAATACACAGAAATATGTTGCATTCCTATACAATAACAATGAAAGATCAGAAAAAGAATTTAAGGAAACAATCCCATTCACCATTGCAACAAAAAGAATAAAATACCTAGGAATAAACCTATCTAAGGAGGTACAAATCCTGTACTCAGAAAACTATAGGGCACTGATGAAAGAAATCAAGTATAACACAAACAGATGGAGAGATATACCATGTTCTTGAATTGGAAGAAACAATATTGTGAGAATGACTATACTACCCAAAGCAATCTACAGATTCAATGCAATCCTTATTAATTTACCAATGACACTCTTTACAGAACTAGAGCAAAAAATTTTAAAATTTGTATGGAAACACAAAAGACCCTGAATAGCCAAAGCAATTTTGAGGGAAAAAAACGGAGCTGGAGTAATCAGACTCCCTGACTTCAGACTATAATACAAAGCTAGAGTAATCAAGACAGTATGGTACTGGCACAAAAACAGAAATATAGATCAATGGAACAGGATAGAAAGCCCAGAGATAAACCCATGCACATATGGTCAACTAATCTATAACAAAGGAGGCAAGGATATACAATGGAGAAAAGACATTCTCTTCAATAATTGGTGCTGGGAAAACTGGACAGCTTACATGTAAAAGAATGAAAGTAGAACACTTCCTAACACCATACACAAAACTAAACTCATAATGAATTAAAGACCTAAATGTAAGACCAGACCCTATAAAACTCTTAGAGAAAAACATAGGAAGAACACTCTTTGACATAAATCACAGGAAGATCTCTTTTGACCCACATCCTAGAGTAACGGAAATAAAAACAAAAATAAAGAAATGGGACCTAATGAAACTTAAAAGCTTTTGCACAGCAAAGGAAACTATAAACAAGACGAAAAGACAACCCTCAGAATGGGAGAAAATACTTGCAAACAAATCAATGGATAAAGGATTAATCTCTAAAATATATAAACAGCTCATGCAGCTCAGTATTAAAAAAACAAACAACCCAATCAAAAAAATGAGCAGAAGACCTAATAGACATTTCTCCAAAGAAGATGTACAGATGGCCAAGAGGCACAAGAAAAGTTGCTCAATATCACGTCACTAATTATTAGAGAAATGCAAATCAAAACCACAATGAGGTATCACCTCACACTGGTTAGAATGGCCATCATCAGAAAATCTACAAACAACAAATGCTGGAGAGGGTGTGGAGAAAAGGGAACCCTCTTGCACTGTTGGTGGGAATGTAAATTGGTACAGCCACTACGGAGACAGTATGGAGGTTCCTTAAAAAACTAAAAATAGAATTACCATACGACCCAGTAATCCCACTACTGGACATATACCTGGAGAAACTCATAATTCAAAAAGATACATGCACCCCAATGTTCATTGCAGCACTATTTACAATAGCTAGGTTATGGAAGAAACCTAAATGCCCATCTACAGATGAATGGATAAAGAAGATGTGGTACGTATATACAATGGAATATTACTCAGCCCTAAAAAGAATGAAACTGGGTCATTTGTAGAGACATGGATGGACCTAGAGACTGTCATACAGAGTGAAGTAAGTCAGAAAGAGAAAAACAAATATCATATATTAACGCATATATGTGGAATCTAGAAAAATGGTACAGATGAACCAGTTTGCAAGGCAGAAATAGAGACACAGATGTAGAGAACAAACGTATGGACACCAGGGGGGAAAGCGGAGAGGGGGGCAGTGGGGCAGGGCAGGGGAGGTGGTGCTGGGTGAATTGGGAGATTGGGATTGACATATATATGCCAATATGTATAAGATTGATAACTAATAAGAACCTGCTTCAAAAAAATCAAATTCCTATAAAGAATATGATTAATCATACAAATTACAAAAAAAAAAGTTGTAGAAGTTGATCTTTCCATTATAAAATTTTTGCTCTTTCCACTAGATGGCAGTGTCTCTATAAAACTCAGCCTGAAACAAAGGACCAGCTCTTTTACAGGCCTGAGTGTCCAGGCCTGTAAAATGCTTTCCTTGGGCATTAATAAAATTGTTATTGCCTCACTGTGTCTTCTGAGCATGTATACCTTGATCTCTCTTTTACCTGCCTTTTAGACCATCTTTAAGTGAATGAAGCAATATCTAAAGAATATTTTGAGGAAATCACTTTGTAAATTTATCAAGATTTTACTATCCATTCCTAGCAATTTTTGGAAATGTTATAAATAACCAACATTAAAAATATCTCTTTATATTTTAGATTACACCTAACCCTCAAAGCTAGTGTGCTCTTTTCTACTGTAGTGAAATTTTTGAGAGGCGGTAGGTGGGTTTGGCCACCAGCCATGACTTTTTCTGACATTAAGAGTGGTCAGGTCTTGGCATTAACACATCCTCATCCTTCATCATTTCTAGTTGCTATCATGAATGCTAAATGCCTCTTTTCTGAAGAGCTTATGCTTTTTCCAAAATGCTTGCATTTAACCTTGTTTACCAAGAAACAATCAACTCAAGCTCAAACAACCTGTATTTGCTACTTATATTTTTTTCAGTGCTAGATATTTCCATTTTTATTTTTAATTTTAGTTGATAAAATAAAGATCAGAGAAGACAAATGACTTGCCTATGGTCTTGAAGCCCATAAGAAGAATAGCTGGGGTACTCTCACTCCACAAAGGAAATTTCAGCAAAATACATTCTATATAACAGAAATATTTATAATACATTAAGTTGTGATCTGGGCAAATCCTCAAAACAAATATGGGCAAAATTCTCAGATTAACAGTACACTATTTGTGAGAGGAACAAATCTTTTAACAAGATTTTTTCATGCAATCAACAAATATGCTTCGATGTCTACAATATGTCAAGCCCAATACTAGACTCTGTTGTTATAAAGATGAATTAGATTTGTATGTGAGCCTCCAATCAGAAGGCTAGACTATGGCTGCGCCCAGCATCTCCACCCAGCAACCCCCACCCAGAGGATAGAGCTGCTCTTTTTTTACAAAGTTTTGGAGATAAAATAAGCTAAAAACTGATTAAGGGAAGAGACTGTCAGGTGACTAGAATGTGGCCTTGCAGATAATATTTGTTTCCTTCAAAGTCCATCTGCTTGCTTATAGATTATTCCAAAAATGCTGTCGTAGTATTGAAAACCATTGCCTGGAACTGATTTCAGATTAATTTAAATTTTTGTTCTGATTGTCTAATAAATATGTGATCAATTTGTGAAACTTAGAAAATAGATAAATTTATAAACTATTTTTTTTGCTTCCAAGAATCCTATCAGGATTGTTAATATTGTTAACAATTGTTAACAATCGTTAATTGTTAATATTTAGTTGTGCCTTCTTCCAATTTTACATCATCAAAACTTTTAGAATACTGCATTTTAGTCTATTGTATAGATGTGTCAATTTTTTTAGCTCTTCCTCTAAAAAGAAAAATTGAAGTTATTTCTAATTTTTCACTATTAAAACTAATATTGCTGTTATGAACATCTTTTTCTGCATTTTGGCATTTTTGTTTCAGCTTGATTCCCTACAAGTGCTTGTTAAATAGTTAAGTAAAAGCATTTATTATTCTTTTGAGAGTGATCAAAAGAAAGAGCTTTTCATTTTAAAATAAAAATTTGGTCCAGTTGCTTTGGGACCAAATTCTGATGTGAACATTTAAAAGGTGAAGATGGCTTCATTCCAAAATCTCCAAAGCAGAGACATTTTGTCTTATGAAAGGCAGACAAACAATCCCCACTGCTTGGTGAATAAAGCCCTAATCCTTTAATCTGTCAAGGCAGCCCCACCCATATTTCATCATAAAGGGACCAAATCATATCTATAACCAGTTCTCCTATTACTGTTTAATTACTGCTTTATCTTCCTTCTTTCTCTACAGTTTGCCATTTTCTTATGCACATTATGTCTACAATTCAGCTCATAATCTTCCTGTCTCATTCTCATTCTTGAATTCATAACCTTCCTTTCATATCCTTCCAATTTCAGTCAAATCTCACTTTGTTGTAACTGATCATTTTAGATAAAATTGACCCCTCTTCTGATAGAGATGCAGAAAATTATTAAAGTATTCCTACAGAAAACAATTTAAACTCTCATTATAATTTCATTGCATGCTTACCTGTACTATAGGTATGTGCACATTTATCTTACCTTCCCTGATGATAGAGTTCTCTCTGAGGTTGTGATTTATGTCTTTATAATTCATCTTAATGGAAGTCAACAGAATCCCACACAAAGTGAGATGTGCCCAAAAATGTGGCCAAAAGATACTTTTGAGAGCCCTTTTCCATAAGTTCTGTAATCAATTCTTCTACCTGCTTTCCTGCTATTCTTTGCAGCTCTTCTCTGCCTCCCCCATCCCCAATTAATCTGGCTCATTACTACTAGGTTTTAAGTCCTAGTACAATCATCTTCTGACTTGTCCTATAACCACTTTCAAGTCTGGTCTGACCCCTGCATTGAGAAGCTTAGAAGGGGAAATAGTGCAAATTGACAAAGTCATACAGACACTGGTGTTTTCTACCTCAGAAGGTTTTTGTGATGAGATCGGATAAGATAGCCCACAGGAAAGTGTGATATCACATGTCTGGAAAAGACATTCTTTCTTCATGAGTGCTATGGACTGAATGTTTGTGTCCACCCAAAATTAATATATTGAAACCCTAATCCCAATGTGATACTATTTGGATGAGGGGCAGTGGGGAGGTAATTAGATCATGAGGGTAGAGCCCTCATGATGAGATTAGTGCCCTTATATGAAGAGGCATGAGAGAGATTGCTTCCTCTCTCTTTAGGCCATGTGAGGATACAATGAAAAGACAGCCATCTTCAAACCAGGAAGAGAGCCCCCACCCGACATCAGATATGCCAGCACCTTCATCTTGGACTTCAGCCTCCAGAACTGTAAGAAAAAAAATTCTGTTGTTTAAGCCACCCAGTCTAGGTTTTTTTGTTATAGCACCCAAAAGTGACTAAGATGTGGAGCCACTCCACAACTCAATATCATTTAAACAAGAAAGTGTTATTTCACATGAAGCTACTTAAAATTCTGTGAAATTGAACAAAACACACTCCTAACCTCCATTTGAATCAAATTCTATCAAACTAGTCAAGACAGCTGCTGCATAGTGCCTGAAAGGAGATGTCCACTCTTCAGGCAAAATTTAACATCACTAGGGAAAGATGTTATTGGCCTGCAGCAAAAATTTCAATGTGTCATCTGGTGTCCATGCTCAGAGGGATATAAATATTAATATATGGCAGATAGGACAACTGGAAAGAAGATATGGCAGAGGGTGGAAAAGGCACTAGACTCATTAGTAAGAGCTTTGAAGTTTCCCAGACCTAGCTTTAAATCCTAGTTCTGTCACCTGTCAGCTCTTTGACCTGGGGAAGGATACTCAACATCTTTGCTCTCATTCTAAAATGTGAATAATTATGCAAAATTCACAATTAATTACATAAAATAATTCATATAAATGACTTTTATGGGTTGAATTGTGCTCCCCCAAAATTCATATGTTAAATTCTTAACCCCGAGCACCTCTAATTGTGTCTGTATTTGTAAGGTCTTTAAGGAAGTAATTAAGTTAAAATGAGGTTGTTAGGGTGGGCCTTAATCCAATCTGATTTGTGTGCTTATAAGAAGAGATTAGGACACAGACACATTCAAAGGAAAGACCACCTGAAGACAAAGGGAGAAGATGGCCATCAAAAAGCCAAGGAGAGAAGCCTCAAAGGAAACCAACCCTGCCAACATCTTGATCTAGGGCTTCTAGCCTCCAGAATTGTGAGAAAATACATTTCTGTTGTTTAAGCCAGCCAGTCTGTGGAACTTTGTTGTGGCAGTCCTAGGAAACTATACCTTAAGCACAGTAACTAGCACACAGTAGGCTTCTAATACAAGTCAGTTATTTTCAATAATTATTAGTGTTTATAATCTAACATGAAAAAATAATTTTAAAAATATTATTTATATGATAAATAGCCAAATAAGGTTTCTCACTTAAAATGCTCTGGATAAAATTCTGCTCAAATTAACCAGTTAAAGGAGTAACACATGCATTTACATTGAATATTTGGTTCCAAATGTTGCCATGTTGATGGAACATATTTTACTGAACTTTTTTTTTTTTTTTTTTCAATAAAAACTTGGGAAGGTCTCCAAAGCCAAGAACCCCAGCCAGGTATGAATGTAAAAGCAGTGCCAAGCTCTTCCTGTCAGAAGAAGCCAGTGCTGCTCTGTCAAAAAAAGTGATGGATAGAGTAGCCAGGTCAGTACATGGAGTGAAGAAGCTATAATGGAAAGGTCCAAAGGAATGTCAAAGAAAAACATTGCCTCAGAAAAAACAATTCAGAAGAGGCGGTCCTTGCTAAGACACAGCTTCTACCACACCCTTGGCTAAATGGAGGTTCTTCCAGCCTAGTTCCCCATGAGAAATTAGAGCTCAGTCAACACTGCAGCTCCAGGTCTCATCACTATGACCCACGGCCAGTTTGTGCCTGACCAAGGTCCCTGTCATGTAGTTTAAGATGTGGATTTTGAAGGCACCCACGGTGCACCAGGAACCATGAAATGCACTCCTGAATCTCAGAGAGAAACAAAATAGTGCTAAACCAAATATAGTAGGAGGCAGAACTCAGAGTCACATCCAGATCTCTTTGTTTGTCTGAATTTCATTTGTGCATATATATATATATATATATATATATATATATATATATATATATTCATTATTACATATATATATATATATTATTGAATTATAGTTGATTTACAATGTTGTATTAGTTTCAGGTGTACAACCATCCGGGTCTTTTAATTCCAAATTCTGCTCCTTTTTGTGGCAGACTACTACAAAAGTGTGAGGATGATGAGACATATAAAATATATATCTGGAATGTGTAAGCTTGAGGGAAATAAAAATAAATTCAGTATAAAAGCTTCCTTCTTAGAAAAGTAGCAGGGAATAGTGAAAGATTTTTATTTGTTCCTTTTTCTTTCAGTTAAGTGAATATAAAAATTACCCCTCCCTTTCCCACAAGATTGTTACCAGGTTTAAATGAGAAAACAAAGCATGCAAAAGTACACCACTTTATTTTAGGAAATATTGGAATTGAATGTAATGACTGGACTTTGGAGTCTTATGATCCTGGCTGGGCTTCTGAGCCCTACAACCTAAATCTGTAGTTATGGGCAAGTTTCTTAGGGTCTCTAAACCTCTGTTTCCTTATCTGTAAAATGAGAGTCATAGCAGCTTTTTTGCAGGGTTTGATGAGGATTAAATGAAAGAATTGATGTAAAATGTCTGGTATATAGATCATGCTACATCATTTTACTGTCCTGTCTCCTCTGTATAATTATTTGGGATTGCTTTTCTGGACTTCATCCTCTTATAAGAAAATATGTCTCCACAAACATTTTTTTGTGTTTTACTTTTGTCCTTCCCTATCTAGTCTAGAGGTTACTCAGAAATACCATACTGATTACTAGTATTCTTTGGAGTGAATATTGGAAAATATTAACAGCCACTTTATGGATTCAGAATTGACCCCAAGAGGTGTTCCAGTATTTTGTTGTGTTATTTGGCTTCATATTTTCCCCACTGTATTTCACTGCCTACCGTGTTGGCAAGTGATATGGAATAAGGAAAAAATAAATCTGGGGCCAAAGCATATACTGGAATTCATCACTCCTTTTAGGTAGCCTGAGGCTGCATCTGTAATGTGCCAAAACAACCAGTCTATTCAGAAAGAAAATCTTTCAAGCTGCTCATTTGCCATCAGGTCTCTAACAATTAACCTGATTCAATGAAGACATGGCCTTCATTTTTTAAATAATCTTCCTTTTATCTGTGTCTGGATTTTGTATGGTGATGACAAACTCTGTTGAGTCATAATAGGGAGAGATTTGATGGGAAATTTTATTTCCATTATCTACGTTTTTTAAACTGACTGGCTTAAGAGAACTCAGTAATTTCACTTGCATGTGTTTATTAGGGATTTAATATGTAGCCACAGTCTAATCATTTCCGACATCAATTTAGCTACGTTATAGTAAATCAGGGAAATGAAGCATGCTTCATAAATTTCATTACTATTAAAATAAAGGTCACATTCAAAGAAGGGGGAGCATGAGCTGGAAATAAATGCCTGGTTTTAAATGTTTAGGGATTAAAATTTTAAATTCACAGCTCAATTCTGTTAATATTGAAATGCATAATTTGAAACACTGGCAGATTCAATAAAGAGGATTCAAATGAAGGAGTAAAAGCTTTAAAATTTCCTTTAACTGGTTGTGAATATAAATCACTTGGGAAGTTCTTTAATAATGCAGATTCCTTGCCCCCATCCTGAAGATTTGGATTCAGTAATCTGGGGTAAGGGCATTGATAAAAGCCCCCAAGGGGGCTTCCCTGGTGGCTCAGTGGCTGGGAGTCCGCCTGCCGATGCAGGGGACGCAGGTTCGAGACGCGGGTTCGTGCCCCGGTCCAGGAAGATCCCACATGCCGCGGAGCAGCTGGGCCTGTGAGCCATGGCCGCTGGGTCTGCGCGTCCGGAGCCTGTGTTCCGCAACGGGAGAGGCCACAACAGTGAGAGGCCTGCGTACCGCATAAAAAAAAAAAAAAAAAAAAAGCCCCCAAGGGTTTCTGAAGATCACAGTTACAAATTAAATTGCTGTATACTCATCTGACTTGCTCCCTGGTCTTCACTCTGGTTTCCACCAATAGCTTGGAACCTTAGACTCTTCCTGTCTCAAAATCTTGTAATTACCCTAGTTGTACGGTTTAAAAGGGTCTCGTATTTGTAGCTCCTATTACTGAATATCAAATAACCTGTGTGCCTGATGTCAAATACAAATAAATTCAGAGTTGTATAAAGAGGAACTTTATTCAAAAATACTACCACAAGAGGTCTGGATCTGCTTTTCAGAATATGTACCATAATGGAATGATTAACCATGAGAGAAGATTGCCTGAATAGGAGCAAAACTGTGAGGAAGAACTCAAGTTAGGAGGTTTGTTTTCAAGGAATTAGGGACAAGATGTTTTGAGGAACTAAATATCAGGGCAGTGACAGCAAGAATGTGTAGCAGAGACAGAATTCAGGAAAGGAGTTAGTTAGTAGAGAAAATAAATGGGTTTTGATAAATTACTGGTTTTATGAAATTAGAAGGAGAATCATCTCAATTTAATACTGGCTCAAACAGCTAGTTGCCATTGAGAGCAATGGCAACTCTTACCAAGGCAAGGAAAAGATAAATTTGGGGTACTGAAATGAGTTAGATTTTGAAATGTAGAAATGTAGGCGGGTCCTGTGAACTCTAGGAGAAAAATGCCTGGTAGGCAATGTAATACAGAGGAATGAAGATATGAATTGGGTTCTCAGAAATAAACCTAAAGATTATCAGTATTGGAAGAAGCTATGGGCATTGAATTCCATGGCTTCTAATACAGCAGCCACTAACCACATGTTGCTGGAGCAGTTGAAACATACCTAGTAGAGCTGAGAAGCAGAATTTTACATTTTATTTAATTTAATTATATTTCATTTGTCACACATGGCCAGTGGCTGCCATATTGAACAAAACAGAACATTTCCATTATCAAAGAAAGTGTGACTGGACAGCATTGGATTAGATCTCCTGGGGACAACAAGTAGGGGAAAAGGTTAGCAATTTAACCACTAGGAATCCAACCATTTAAATTAAATTAGGATCTTAACTATTAGCAATAAAACCATGCTTGTTTCCTAGCCCTAATAACTCTATCAGTTACCTTATTTTCCCATGTCCTGGTCTGAATCTTCACAATCCAATTAATATCCTATTTTCTCCAAGTTGGAGACCCTACATTGCTCTGGCCAGTCTTCTTTGTGAATACTGTCCTCCTCTACCCACGACTCAGCATAGCATCTCAACAACTCCATCCAGTCTGTCTAGCACCGACCATCTGCTAACCTTGAACTTTGCCAATTAATTACTCATTGGCTATACTTGCCTGCCTCAGACCCTTACACCCAACCTAACACTGCCCCCATCACATCAGCCTCTGGATGCTCTTTACTTGTTGCATAACTTCACTCCTTCATCTGACTTACTCTTTACTAATAGCCTTCCAAATTCTCATTGTGCCAAAAGGAAAACGGAGAGTGTAATACATGGCAATAGAAGAGGAGCAGCCTGAGAGTCTAGAGACTGGAGCTCCATTGCAGCTGTCTTATTTTCTCCGTGGTGTTGTACCAGAATGTCAGCCATTTATCACCTCATTAAGTAGAGAAGAGCACCTGACATGATTCAGCCAGTTGGGGGACTTCACAAACTTCTACAAATAAATTCCTCCATCTCACCTACAGTAGAGCTTTAGGACAACCAGCCATCTTAGCCTGTGATCAACTGGCTGCATTATTATCATGTTAACTTTAGTTTAAATATTTCCAAAAATCTTTGAGATGGGATTAAGACAAAAAATGTGGACTTTGGAATGAGACAGGTGATTTAGCCTAACTTTTTTCATCTGTAGCTGGGATCTATATCTATTTGTAGGGTTGTCACAAATACAGGAAAAATTAGTTTAAAAGATCTGGTATATTAATTGGGACAGCTGGCTGTAATTGACAGAAGCACAGTTCAAACAAGCTTACACAAAACAGGATTTATTATAAGGAAACATGTGGAACTCCAAGATGAGCTGAACAACCAAGCTTCCAAAAAATAGGAGACAGAGCAAACTGGAGACCATGTGACTAGAGTCACTATTCACTCTCCATTTTCACTATTTTCACAATGCTTTTTTAGGTATGTTGACTCCATATCTCTTACCACAGCTGGCTTTTCCTTGTAGCAAGGTGTATATGGTCACAGGGAGCGCCCAGTCTCACATCATCATGATGTCATCACACCAGTGGAAATGTCTCCTCTGTTACAGCCCTCATGTCAATAACTCTAGGAAAGATTTTTCATTGACCTATTTTGAATCAGATGCAGTCATGCTGGACAAGGAGGTGAGACAGGGCAGATCTTTTTTGAAATATATTTTAAAGAAGCAATTCACAGAAGAAGTAGATGCCCCTCAAGAAAGACAAATTAGTTAGTGTTCACTCATCTAGAATATGTTGTTGATGCTCAACATTTAGTGGCATAATGTATGCAATGTTTCGAGGACTTCATAGTCTTATTAAATTATTAAGACCCTGATAAGTGGTTCTTGCTCTAATGTCAGTACATTTATCATACCTAAGCCGATTAAATATCAACAGATATCTTTATTAAGAAAGGGTTATCAATACTCTATTATTTTAAAAAGTGTTGGAATTTTGGGATGGAAACAGCCTGAGCTTACCCCTGTTCCCCACTGAAATTCTAACCAATAAGAAGAGATAAGAATCACTATCAAGTAGAGTTCAAGGTCTCATGTTTATTAATGGTTTAACAAGAATTTAATCACTGCCAAATGCAGAGATTCTGTTAAACTTTATCAGAGGACAAGCCTGTAACATGAAAACAAAAAGGTATTTTCACTCCTAGCTCTGAAGCCTGTGGGTGCGTTGTGCAGGTCTTACATAGCTTCTACATGGGTGAAATATTACCAAACTGCAGAGACTCTGGATGTTCTCACAAAGGGCTGATCAGTGTAACAGACAGAGAAAAAAGATTGTAAGGCCAAGCAAGAAGCCAAGAAAGTGTGAACATATACTAAGTCCAAGTTCAGGCTGGTATGAGAGAGAGATCAGGAAGCAGAAGCATGTCCTTCCCACACTATCTCTATTCTCTATTGAAGTGCATTCCAAGGCAACCCAGGCAATTTACTCCTCCAGAGAACCAATATGCCTCCCACAGCCTTCCCTGTAAGGCAGATGGATTGCCAAAATTTCCTTCTTCTGTGTTACGATGTAGAGATACAGGAGAGGAGAAAGGGTTCCCCTAAATGTATTTTTTTTTTTTTTTTTTTTTTTTTTTTTTGCGGTACGCGGGCCTCTCACTGCTGTGGCCTCTCCCGTTGCGGAGCACAGCCTCCGGACGTGCAGGCCCAGCGGCCATGGCTCACGGGCCCAGCCGCTCTGCGGCATGTGGGATCCTCCCGGACCGGGGCACGAACCCACGTCCCCTGCATTGGCAGGCGGACTCCCAACCACTGCGCCACCAGGGAAGCCCTAAACGTATTTTTGACATTGACTTTTATCTTAAATGATTGAAGAACTCCTAACCCCACCTCCCCATTAACTTCTTTTCAACTAGTTCAGGATATTCTCATTGGTGTCTTTCCTTTTCCCTCCAAAGCGGTCTACCTGAATTACTTCAAGGAACGCTTGTACCAGATGCAAAATGTTGAGAAACACTATTCCACCTGGTCTCATCCCCCAAAACAATCTGGTTCCCATCACAGTGCAGGCCAATGTTAAGTTTTCTTATGGCATAAGCCAGTGTGCCCCAAATATCATCCAGTAAAGTGCACATCCTTCTCTTCACCTTACTTATTTCACTTATTACATTGTCAAAGAATCAGTTTTGCCTATTGCTTCTAAAGCTTATCTAAATATGCAGCAGTCTTCCACCACAGAGTGAAAAGACAGCTCTAGGACTTTTTTTGGAAAAAGGTTCTAACTGCAGCTTAAGAACAGCAGTCAGGGCTCATGTAACTATCACTCATTTTCAGTTTTTGTTTGTTTGTTTGTTTGTTTGCAGTACGCAGGCCTCTCACTGTTGTGACTTCTCCTCTTGCGGATCACAGGCTCCGGACTCAGAGGCTCAGCGGCCATGGCTCACGGGCCTAGCCGCTCTGCAGCATGTGCGATATTCCCAGACCAGGGCACGAACCCATGTCCCCTGCATAGGCAGGCAGACTCTCAACCACTGCGCCACCAGGGAAGCGCCCTCCGTTTCAGTTTTTAACAAGGTAGTTTGCCGCCCTGGTAACTAGGTTCTGCATTAAAAAATTTCCGTCCCAATTTAGTCTGAAGTTGAAACCAAGATTCTAAAGAGATGATTCTAAATGCATTTGTTAGTTCATTCAGACTATTATAACAAAATACCATAGATTGGGTGGTTTATAAAAAACATAAATTTAGTTCAACAGCTTTGGAGGCTGGGAAGTCCAAGATTAAGGTTTGGGCAGACTAGGTGTCTTGGTGAGAACCTACTTCCTGGTTTATAGTCTTTTCTTGTGTCTTCACATGCAGAAGGAGGGAGGGATCCCTCTGTGGTCTCTTTTATAAAGATGTTAATATTCCATCCATGAGGGCTCTGCCCTCGTGAACTATCACCTCCCAAATGCCCCACCTCTGAATACTACCGTCTTGGGGTTAGGATACTAACATGTGAATTGGTGGGGGCTGGGAGGACGCAAACATTTAGTCATTAGCAATGCATTTCTTTGAATTCTGCATATATATATATATGCATATATATATATATATGAATATATTTTTCCCCAAGTCGTTGAATTAATTGTATATATCTGAAGTATAATGTTTAGAAGATTTGCATTTTCAAATGAATTAAAAGTATGTTATGTTTTTGATATTCATTAGGTACAATGTTTATTCTGTAAAACAGCAACATAAGTAAATATAAGAAACACCAAGAGGTTTACAATGAATTCT
Source organism: Phocoena phocoena (assembly GCF_963924675.1). Lineage (NCBI taxonomy): Eukaryota > Metazoa > Chordata > Mammalia > Artiodactyla > Phocoenidae > Phocoena > Phocoena phocoena. Next base: position 99,206,719 of record NC_089223.1, on the reverse strand, counting down.
CTAGGGCAATTGTGAAGTACACTGTACATTTTTCCACAATATTAAGTGAAATACTTTCTATAAAAAGATTTTTTTTTAACTTGAAATGTGAATCAAATTGTGGTGCAAAGTTGGTTCAAAACATGAATTATTACATTTTTAAGATTTTTCCAAGTGTTTTTAAATAGAATTTTACATTTTTATTTCAATTACAAATGCAACAGATGCTCAAAGGCAATAATTTTAAAAATATGTAAAAATATATAAGAAAGATAAGAATCCCACATGACTATGACCCAGCAATCCCACTACTGGGCATATACCCAGAGAAAACCATAATTTCAAAAGACACATGCACCCCATTGTTCATTGCAGCACTATTTACAATAGCCAGGTCATGGAAGAAACCTAAATGCCCATCAACAGATGAACGAATAAAGAAGATGTGGTACATATATACAATGGAATGTTACTCAGCCCTAAAAAGGAATGAAATTGGGTCATTTGTAGAGATGTGGATGGATCTAGAAGACTGTCATACAGAGTGAAGTAAGTCAGAAAGAGAAAAACAAATATCGTATATTAACACATATATGTGGAACCTAGGAAAATGGTACAGGTGAACTGGTTTTCAGGGCAGAAATAGGGACACAGATGTAGAGAACAAACATATGGACACCAAGGGGGGAAAGTGGTGGTGGGTGGTGGTGGTGGGATGAATTGGAAGATTGGGGTTGACATGTATACACTAATATGCATAAAATAGATAACTAATAATAACCTGCTATATAAAAAAATTAATTAAATAAAATTCAAAAAAAAAATCCCACATGATTATTTTCCCCCATACCACCAGGAAATAACCACAGCAACATTAAAAATTATATTTTTCTGGGTTTTATAGAATCTATATTTTCTCATGCCTTTGTTCATTTGTGCTTCTTGTAAAAATTTCCAAAGCACACAGCTTGTTTTTACCTCTGCTAGTGCATGAGCTTAGCTCTAAAACATCCTTCAGTCTTTATTTGTCTAATATCAAGTCCAGAAAGAAATGATCTCAGTACCTAATCTAGTCATTGTTAATATAATGTGGAGTTAAGGAGCTGAAAATAATTTTGACTTAATTAATTTCATTTTAAATTATGAATTAAAAAATTATTTTAGAAACTAATAAATCTATGTTTTAATATATTTATTTTAATCTTATTTTTATATTACATTGCTATAATTTGCATTTACATGTAGGATCTAATCAATAAACATTTCAATATATAACATCAGTTCCTTCAAACTATTTTTGATTTTGTAATTTTGACTATTTTTCATGATTTCCTACCAGAAATAAATCCATAAATTTATAGTCAATTGATCCTTGACAAAAGGGCCAACAATACACAATGTGGAAAGGATAGTAGCTTCAATAAATGGTACTGATAAAACAGGCTTTCCACATGCAAAAGAATGAAATTGGAACCTTATTTCAACCCACATACAAAAAACAAATGAAAATAAACTAAAGACTTAAATCCAAGACCTGGAACCATAAAACTATTAGAAGAAGATGTAGTGAAAAAGTTTATTGACATTGATTTGTGCAATGATTTTTTTGATATGACCCCAAAAGCACACGCAACAATAGCAAAAGTAGAAAAATGGAATTGCACCAAAATAAAAAGCTTCTTCACTTCAAAGGAAATATTCAGCAGAGTGAAAAAACAACCAATGGACTGAGAAAATTTTTGTAAAAGAAACATCTGATACGGGGTTAATATCCAAAATATAGGAGGAACACAAACAACTCAGCAAGAAAACAAATAACCTGATTTAAAATGGGGAAAATATGTGATAGACATTTCTCAAAAGAAGACATACAAATGGCCAAGAGGTACATGGAAAGATGTTCAAGAAAACGCAAATCAAAAACATAATGAGATATCACCTCACAACTGTTCGAATGGTTATATCAAAAAAAAGATAATTGTTAGCGAGGATGTGGAGAAAGGAAACCCTTGTGCTCTGTTGGTGGGAATGTAAATTGGCACAGCCATTATGGAAAACAGTATGGAAGCTTCTTCGAAAATTAAAACTAGAACTACCGTATGATTCAACAACTCACTTCTGTGTACACACTCAAAGGAAATGAAATCATTACCTCTAAGACGTACCTGCTATCTGCACTCTCACTTTCATTACAGGATTATTCACAATAGCCAAGATATGGAAACAGCCAAATGTCCATTGACAGATGAATGGATAAAGAAGATATGATATATATTATTCACCTGTGAGGAAGAAGGAAATCCTGCCCTTTGTGACAGCATAGATGAAACTGGAGGACATTTTGCTAAGTAAAAATAAGCCAGACAGAGAAAGCCAAATACTGTGTGGCTTCACTTTTATGTAAAATCTATATAAAAACAAAAAGTTGAACTCATAAAAACTGAGAGTAGAACAGTGGTTACCAGGGGTTAGAGTTAGAGTTGGGTAAATAGAGAGAAGTTGGTCTGGTCAAAGGTTACAAAGTTGTAGTTACACAAGATGAATAAGTCTACAAATTTAATGTACAAACATAATGGCTATAGTTAGTAATATTGTACTATATATCCAAAAGTTGCTAAGAAAGTACAGCTTAAAAGTTCTCATCACAAGAAAAAAAATTGTAGCTATGTGTGGTGATGGATGTCAACAAGATTTACGATGATGATCATTTTGCAATATATACAAATATTGAATCATTATATTTACACGTGAAACTAATATAATGTTATATGTCAATTCTATTTCAATAAAAACAGCGTGATATTGGCATATAAATTGAAAAACGTATCAATGTTACATTACAGGAAACCCAGAAATAGACCCACATGTATGAATCATTTTGGTTTCTGGAAAAAGTGCTAAAGCAATCAAATGGGTAAAAGAAAAACATTCTAGCAAATAGTACTGGAATACCTAAATATTTATATGGAAAAAAACAGAATGTCCCTTGTCAAAAATCAGTGAAAATATAGTAACATTTGCTCATTTTATTGAAGATAAATAATATATCTAAAGACAAAAACACCCTAAGAAAATATATTAAACACTAGTTAATAATATTCATTCTGAAGTATTTAGGGGAGTAGTACACAAATGTTTGCAATTTACATTGATATGAATCAAAAATAAGAAAGGTTGATGTTTGAATGGAGAGTAAATGCATAGAAATGTAGTAAACAAATATAATAAAATTCTAGTGACAGAATCAAGATGACATTTTGTGTTCACTGTAGTTTGATCATTTTTTTATGTTAAAAATTTTTATAACAAAATGTTGAAGAAAAGTCCAAGTTTTTTTCAGTGTTTGCTTATTTATTTTCTGATATTCAGCAAAGGCTTTGATCAATAATTGCAAGCACTCTGTGCACAGGAAAGTTTTCTTCACTTATACCTTAATGCTTACTCTCCTCCATTTGTTCTGGTCATATCTTTGATTATTTGTAGATTGCACCTTGATTATTGTCTTCTGCACTTATCACTTTCTCAGTCATGAGTTTCATCGTCTTATCCATTTTCCTCTAGGCAACTTTATTATCCAAAAATGATTATTTTGTTTTCTGCATTATCAGTTTTTATCCTTGCTGTTCCCAATGCCAATTCAAATGTAACTACTCAGTATTTATGTTCAAGCTTTCTTTTGCTTACTCAGCTCTCTTTTCTACTCAGCCTGCTTATGAGCCACCTTTCTTTTTAATGCAGTGTGTTCTTTCTCTTACATTTTTTAAAGTTTCTTTCAGAGTTAATATTCTCTTGCTCTTCATTCAGAGCACAAATCAGATGCTTTTAAACTTTTCTTTTCTTTCATGTACAGTCTTCTTTAAATTGTACTTCTCCTGCATCATGAATACAATAACATCTTCCTTTTGTCATTCAATATGTGTTTTGAGATCACTGTTGGAATATTCTGAGGAATTACACAAGTATTAATGAGAGTTACAACCAGAGCCAGTATGTGCCAATAACCAAGAAGTACCAAAGCTAGCACAATGGCCAGCATAATCCTTGCTACATGGAAAATAATCTCCTCTCTGACACTGATTAGTCTGCAGACACAGCATTTGCGCCTGGAATATCTCATCTCCTAAGTAGCTGCTTTCCCTGGAGGTTTCTTGGGGAAATCCCACTGACCCTCCAAACCTAGTCTATCTAAATTTGCAGAATCCTCTACCACAGAATTAAGAGACAACATTAAAACATTCCTTAGAACATTAATTTAGAATATGCAAAGATTCTAACTGTATCTGCAAACAGCAGTCTGGGCTCATGGAACTATTGCATACTTTGGGTTTTTTTTTTTTAAAAAAGTATAATTTATCTGCTAACTATAGTCCTGGTCTGCATGTAGAATGAGAGGTGTGAAAGAGCAGATAGTGTGGGAGATGAAATAACATTAGTTGCCTCAGATAGCACAGCATGGGTTACATATGAATATATAAGTTTGGAAGTTGAGGAGGTTAAATCAAGAACCAATGGTCATCTGCAGTTTCCATATTCTTATGTTAAAAATAGTTGAATTCCCATGTTCAATATGTGGTTTGTTTTCAGTACATCACTCTGTACAACAGTGATGATAACTTCCAGAAAACAATTGAAACAAAAATAATAGAGTCAGCGTGTGTGTTGGTAGGGAGGGGTACTTCCCTCAAGGGATTATTAGTACTAGTGCGAAAAAAATTGAGACTAGTTTATACGGTGTAATAAAGAAATATGTTTTAATTAATCAGAACGCTAAGTGCAGCTGAATAGCAATTCATTTATATAGGCAAATGTAAAGGATAAACTAAATAATATTGCAAAGTTCCAAGTAGAAACAATGTCACCAAGCTAGGGTTTTGTTACTAGACACACATAGAAGCCAATGCTATGGCACTTGCTTTTGAGAAAAGAAACAGCTTTATTTTGAGGTTGATCAGTAAGGAGAAAGGAGGCTAGGTTCTCAAATATGTTTCCCTGATCCCGGGTTCAATTGAAATTTAAGGGTTTGGAAGAATAAGGTGATTGGCTAGTCTCAAATCAGTCCATATATGGTAATCAACTTCGGGAAGCCAGATTTTCCTTATTGAAGGACTTCCTTGCTTTTTAAGGGGCTCCAGTAACAACATTTCTATTCTTTGAGTTCTATAGACTGACAATTCTTGGTTCTGGGGTCACTCTGGAGACATGGGTTCCCATATTGCACATGTGCAGTGCTGTCTCCGTAAAATAAATCCCTGTTTGATTAATCAAAAAACCTGTTTTAAGTAGGAAGCAAAACCAGTTTAAGCTGGTAAGTGTCTTATGTGTTGTTTCAATAATGTCCCACAGAAGCATGTGTTAAAATATCACATTCTGCTCTCATGAAACATTGGAATAAAGTTGTATCATTTCAGCCAATGAGTGGACCTTTCTATCTAGAGGCCCATGGTCAAGTTGGCAGGCCTGATCTCAAAATACTGGAATCTGAGCTGGATTGGATCTCCCCATGTGATCTTTATCCTGGTAGAGTCCAGTATCGTCTCCACATTGGTACCTAGAAAGGAATATTCATCTCAAGTGAATATCAAGATATTCAATGATCCATGCTTTTTTCTAAATAATATTAACATCCTAGAGGTTGGGGAATCTCTTATCTTATCACAGAAAAAGATAGTGCTATAATCCTGATGTCAGTAGCAGTATTAGACATGGGAGGAGGAAGCTGCCTTCAGAATTAAGATTTGAGGGAACACAGGAAGAACTTCCTACCTGAATCTCTTTCACCTGTTCAGTACCATGGTGTCTGAATTTCCACCATCATGTTACAGGTTGGGGTCAGGCAACTCCTGGGCATATTGCTCTTTGGTCAGAAACAATCACAACCAAAGGAATCAACTTCCTTTGTGCCTGGCATCATGATTTATTTATCACACATTAGTTGAAGATAGGATAGATATGGAAAGTTGGGATCACAAAAAGGGAGAGGGGTAAATGTGGAGAATGAAGACAAAGGCAGGAAAAATGAAGTTTTAGGAAACAGAGGTGATGTTAGTGATGGTCCTGTAATTCGCAAGCTCTGGTTTCGGCTTTTTCACCAACAAAGTAACATTGTACAAGGTCACTTTTTCTGTTTTTTTTTTTTTTTTTTTTTTCGTACATGGAATGAGAATAATAATAAACACCTTGCTCATCTCTAAAGACGCTGCATAAGCAACCCCATAGGAACCTTCCACATGTAACATTTTATGGTGACCAGAATAGCTCTAGTCAAGGTGCAGTTCTCACTCCCCTGAGCTTCTTCCAGTACAAGAATAGATGTGAGAAGGAATAGAAAATAGAAAGCATAAAATTTGAAATACTAAAGCAGCTTAGATCAATAAGAACATATTGACCAGCCACCACACTCCCTCCTAGTATGTTGTGGAAATCAAGAGAAGAGAAGAAGGTGCAATTTCTGCCCACGAAAAGCACTATACACTTTATTGCATTTGTAGCTAACATTTATCAAGGACTAAGCCATGACTGAAACTATGCTAAATACTTTACCTCCTGAAATCCTCACAGCTGCCTTAAGGATGGTGATAATATCTCCAAACATAATCAACTGTATAAAGAAATTTTATTAGTGGTTCCCAAATTTTGGTATGGATAAAATCACTTAGAGAACTGTTAAAAAATATATAAGTCGTACTCCCAAGGATCCTGATTCAACATATCTTCAGTAGAGTTTGGGAATTTGCATTTGTAGCAAAGTCTCCAGGTAATCTGAAGCAGGTGGATTAAACACAGAAACACTTTCATGTATTATTAAATATGAAATACCAGGGGACATAGAGATCTTGGAGGTCAGTATCCCCCAGTTAAAAAAAAAATTGACTGCCAGCACCACTTGAAACATTTGTAAATAATATAGGACCCTGGACTTATCCCTTGGAGGTTTTGATGCAATAATCTGAGGACAAACTCAAAATCTGTATTTTTTTTTACAAGCAATTGTTGTCCCAAGTGATTCTTATGGTCAGGCAATTTTGTAGTAGCTTAAGTGAATTGTCTGTGGTTACCTAGTAACATCCTATCAGAAGGAGAATGGAAGCCCAGCTCCCCAGGCTCCCAGGCCAGAGGTCTTTCAATGCACTTTCTCCTTGAAAAAAATATTGGTGGAATCAGCCTAGGTTACTGTACTGCTTCAATTTGGAAAAGGGTAAAGGGTATGTGGAGCTTATTTCTGTAGCTATTTCAGGTGTCCTCAGCTCATTCTCAGAGCTGTGGTCAGGGCACACTGTTTAAAACACATCACAAAGCACTTCCAGCATGGAAATTGTAGAACAGAATGGCTGCGTGTCAAGCCTCATGAGGGGTAAAAACAAATCTGTGGAAACTGTTGTCACAGTCACCAAAACTGCTTAGCCAGCTTCAGGAAGCAAACAAATCCACTGAAACATTAACTCAGGCAGAAGGTTCCAGCTCATTTAAAGCAGGCTTATTTTTTTTTTCCTCATTATAGCTCACCAGCATCTACCTAGGCTGTGTTTGCAGGGTTCTGGCAGTGTCATGACAGAGCTGGGGAAGGCTGATGGATTTATGACACACTGCCTTGATGACACATTTACCAAGCCTGGCTTGCAGGATTCCAGGGGCAGGAGGCTGGGAGCTCGAAAAGGAGAGACCTGCTGGAAATTGAGCCGGCTGGGAAAAATGATAGGTAGAAGGCCACTGATGAGAGAAGTCTCTGCTGACATTCATTTTCAGGCAGTAGCACTTCTGAAGGGCAGGGATTTCAGAGATCCTGACCCTCTGGGGGTCAGGGGAGGGGGTAACCTTCTCACTCTGGTGCTTCCTTCCTGTATAGCTATGAGGAAGTCACTTGACTCCTCTGAGCCTCAGTTTCCACATTAGAATAAATAGCGTTAAGTCCTTTTCAAACTCACAGGATCATTGGGACATGTCACCTGGTAGAACTATAAGGATATATTGTTACATGTTCTAGCATTAGAAAAATTCTTCATACATTCCAGAAGTTAATACTAGGCTATTGTTGAGAAATAATTTCCTTACTTGTTTTTTTGTGTTGTTGTTGCTGTTGTTGTTTTCATCTGAAACATGGGAAACCACATAGTGCGAACTAGGAAAGATTTTATTTTTTGACTGATTTATATTTCTTTTCAGAGAGCTTAGCGAGGAAGAGGGCAAATATAAATTATTTAGCAAATACTATGCTTAGAGTTTTATGTAGTTTTTCACATTCAGTGTTCACAAAACTCTTGCAAGTTGAAGACTATCATTTCCACTTTACTGATGAAGAAAATGAGATGCAGAAATGTTAAAGACTTTGTCTAAAAATTACACAGCTTATTAGAAGAAGAGTCAGGATTTGAGCAGTACCTGGCACATAACAGATATTCATCAAATATATATACCTTTAATTAAAAAAGGAATAAATGTCCCTAAAACCAGAATTTTTTTCTTACTACAGTGCACATTTACAAAATAGCCCTTAATTTTATCTATTAGTGCTCATTTATTCATTCACCAAGATCCCCTTTAATAACTTCTATACCCAAGTCTTTGTTGGAAATATAAAGGTAAATCAGATAAAATGTCTTTCCTTGAGAGTTTGATAGTTAATAGAAGAGAGTGGACAATTACAGAAGTTACTATGACACAAGTCTGAATGTGCTGAGCAAATGGAATATTCTAGAAGGGAGAGAGAAAAAGAATTTTGGGTAGACACATTTCAGTTGAGTCTGCAGGGATGTTTAGAACTTGGCTGGGCAGGGATGGGAAGAGGACCACTGGGTGGGAGGAACAATCTGAACATGGGCAGCATTTAATGCAAGTTCAGGGGACATGGTAAAGGATCAGTGGGTAGTTTAAAGTTTGGTGAGGTGAATAGGATAAACTCACGGGGTTCTGCATTCATTTGGTGGCCACAGCCTCTGTACAGCACCCCTAGAAGCCCTCACCTTAGAGAGGCCCGCGGTAAGCTTACAACAGGTATCCTCTGTAGCTAAGTGTTAAGGGGGAGGGCAAAATGAACTTTCAAAGTGTTCACTCTTTAAGAGCATTCATAGGTGGCCAGGGTACCATTCTGTAATCTCAAGACATTCAGCAAAACATCTGGTTTCCCCTTCCAGTTGAGAGTTCTCAAGATGTCTGTGCTGTATTCTTACATGCCAATAATCAGTGAGAGCTGAATCATTGGAAAGTTGCAATATAAAGACACAAGGATAAAAATTTAGTATGTTGCTACAAGTTTTATTTGGCCTGTCACCCTCATTTTATTATAAGAGCTGTATAGGAAAGGTGAAAAGGCAATAATGCCAGTGATACAGTTGGAGAAGCCAAAATTAAAATTCACCTCTGGAAAAATATTCATTCCTGCGTTAGATTTGTGCAAACATTAATGACAAGACTATCACATTACACATGAATATGATTAGCATAACTCTGCCTAATGAATTAATTCCTCCTGTGAAAATAAAGGTAAAAATGTTTTTCTTCCCCCTTAATCCTCTCTAATAGATGCAGATTTGCTAATAGAAGTTATTTTTGTCTACATTAGATTATTCTCACCTTATGCATAGATGAGTGAATAGCGAATATACTTAATTGCAGTCTGTGCAAATATGAACCTTCCATTTTCAGAACCAGAAAGAGCAAAAATTATTTTTTTCAGTTTATTCTCAGGAAATTTATGGTCATGTTAGGATGACTGGTTTCTCTGAGATGCTTGATCCAAAGAAATCATTTCTTTCTTATGCCTTCATGTGTCTAAAAAGATGGGCAAAATTTTACTTTGCTTTTAAAAGTGCAAAATAGCACAACTATTTTGGAAAGCAGGCAGTCAGCATGCATCAAGGAGTGTTAATATGTTTAATCTTTTGACCCAGGAATTTCATCTCTGGAATGTATCTTAAGGACATAATCCTAAATTTAGAAATCATACTCTGTCGGATCAGTACCATGTTATTATAATAATAAAAAAATTAGAAAACACTTAGATGTTCTATAAAAAAGGAGTAGCTAAATAAACCAAGGGTTTTTACTTTTAATGGAAGAGTGTACAGATATTTTAAGATGATATTTATAAACACTATAAAATTTGTAAAACATGGAAATTCTCATGGTATGATAATTATGACAGTGAGGACAGCTAATATTTATTGATCACTATGTATAAGTCCAGTGCTTTACATGCAGTACTGAATCCTCACAAGATCCCAATGAGACAAGCACTATTATTATTGTCCCACTTATCGTACCATAAAATTAAGCCTATAGAGTTTGAGTTATCTGTCTATGGTCACACAACTAATTAGTTTTGAAACTGGAGTCTGTGCCATACCAAGTCCCCAAGACCATTCTTAGGTCAACAATTTGCTAGTGGGACTCACAGAGTTCTGAAAAGCTGTTATGATCATAGTTAGAGTTTACTACAGCAAAAAGATAGAGATTAAAGTCATCAAAGCTATCATGTGTAAAACAGGTATCTAATGGGAACCTGCTGTATAGTTCAGGGAGCTCAGCTCAGTGCTCTGTGGTGACCAAGATGGGTGGGAAGGAAGGGGGAGGGAGGTCAGAGAGGGAGGGGATATATGTATACGTATAGCTGATTCACTTCTTTGCACAGCAGAAACTAACACATTATTGTAAAGCAACTATATCCCAATTTAAAAAAAAAAAGGCAAATAGAGCAGAGTTCAAGAGAGTCCAGGTATAATCAGTCTTCCAGTTGTCCTCTCCCAGTGGCATAGTACAGACAGAGTTTAATTCTCCCTGCAACCATGTGTGCCATGTATAGAGTATTGGCAACCAAGG